>NW_027282064.1:0-187500 GCF_046629955.1 Centroberyx affinis | reverse complement strand
GGGGACTGGGTGGGTAAAGTGAACACTGATGATATGAGTGCATGATGAGTGTGTGATGAGTGTGTGATGAGTGTGTGTGTGTGTGTGTGTGTGTGTGTGGGGCGGGGTGTGTGTGTGTGGGGGTGTGTGTGTGGGTGACTGCATGGCCAATCTCTCTTCTTTCTTCTGTTTAGTCTTATCTTTAAGCCAATATTGTCCCATTGCCAATATAATACAAAAGGAGACAGTATTTTACTTGAAAAAGGCTTGATAAGTGTATTAAGAAACTCTCTCCTCTCTCTCTCTCTCTCTCTCTCTCTCTCATTGGGGCAGCAGTCCGGCCCGGGCCAGCTATGTGTTGCTAAGTTTATCTCTGTGCCAATCTGTGCCCCAAAGGCATGCACAGGCAACCCAGAAAAGACACAGCGCACTGTCAGTTGGAATAAGCAAGGGAGGGAGGGGAGGATGGGATAAAACCTCATGATCGCCTGCTCTGTTTCACATGAGGTATTGTAATCTACTGTAGGATGGAGGGGGGAATGTGGGCGAGTGAGTGTGAGGGTGTGAATGTGTTAGAGAGAGACCCTACAGATCCTCTTTTCTCTGTCACCAGATTAGCTAAAACAGAGCGAGAGACAGGCCATTAGATAACAGTGGCATCAACATTTTAGCAGTGCGGCATTAATCATTAGAAATTAGCTCAGTGTATCTGATCTGCTTTGCCCTGTTCCCGGTGACCTTTCTACAGCTGTTTGCCTGCAAAGCTCTGCAACTGACTCAGCCATTTAATAATTAACACCAACCCCCCCAAACCATTTCATCTGGCCCATGCTAATTATGCCACAGTGACAGAAGCACTGTACTATGTGAATGTGTGTTTGTAGCCCGCGGTGCTGAGCGTGACTAAAGCTCACAAGCTTTCCGGTCAGCCGTGCAGTAGCTTTGCTGTCTAAATGTAAATTAAAGAAATAGGGCTTGTTGTATTAATATTATTTTTGTCATTTTCATGGTGACATTCTCTCCTCAAGTTGTTTTCTGCATGATCAAACCCTCTAAGGTTTGAGTCGCACACAAGAGATGAAACATTTGTGACCTGAAACCTAAAGATACGCATCGGAGCAAACCAGGATATTTATAGTCGAGAACAGCACTGTAGATTTCTATAGCAAATTCACTGCACAGTAGTAGTTGGTGCAGTGGAATACTCCAAGCCTATTCAATATATTGATCTATGGTTAAATAAATGAGGCGTGCATGTGAATAATGGAGTTTGTGACCTCTACGCTATGAGCTGACATCATCACTCTGAGTCCGGAGCCAAACGTCCTGCTGCACTGGAAAAGCCCCTCCGGTCAGAGCGGTGAGCTCCTAACAATAGCCTGCTGCCCGCCCTTCAGTCCTGCTGGTGGAGCGCCGCACTGGGCAGGGCCGAGAGCTTGATAAGATCATGCCACTCACACAGATGGACCTTTGGCTGCGGCCTTACAGAGTGTGTTTACATACCACGCCATACGTGCAGCTGCCGCGCACGCATGAGGGCGTCTGCTACATTTTACCTCTGACACAGTTTTGAAAAGGGATTGCCCAACATGTCCTTTAACATTACATGGGTGAAGAGAGTAGATTGCTGCCGTATGGGGACCTCAGAAATATAATAATTTGTGAGCAGAGACTGTGGAGAAAAGCGTTCTCGATTTACATTGTCAGTTTTTCCCTGGAGTGATCTGGTCCATCTCTATCCAGTCTTTTCGAGTAGGAATGCTCATTCTGTCTCTGAGCTTGACCCATAAACCAGGAATAAGCCCTTTTGTTTGTTTAAGTTTGACATTATTACAGGTTGCTGTGTACGATGCAACACCTGCCTGTCCCACTAGATCTGCTTCTTTTCAGACAATAAAACAACACATGGCTGAAGTGTGGTGTCTGGCTATCATGCATGCCTCTCCCTCCCTGTTCTGCGGTGAGGTAAACTGAGATGGAAAGTTACTAAAGCTGGTTTTTATGATACCTCATCTTCTACTTAAGGCCCCGCCCTGTGGTTTACCCAAAGGTGAAGTGACTGGCATGTTGCTGGGTCTGTCACAGTGTCGCTCTGTAATGTTCTCTGAGGGACGGGGCATGTCCCTTGTGTGGCTGCAGCACGGAAGAAAAGATTGATAAATGCGTGGATTTATTTGTTTCAAAACAAACAGCAACGGTTTGACCAAGAGACAGACATAATTGCAAAGTTCAGAATCCGGTACAGATGTCCTCTTTTCTGTGTCTTGACTATTTTATGAGTCACTGGAGGGCAGGGCTCGCCCATTGGGCCAACACACGCTGCCCTGACTGCGCTAGGACATGCCCAAATAAAAGGCTCTCCCTGCCAGCCTTTGAATCAAGGATGAATGACAATGCGATTTTATACACTATTTATTTGTGACTCCCATACTTTTAGAAAACAATTCAAAAAAGGTGCTAGCCTAGGAGTTGTTCATAACAGCAAATCTAATAAAACCATAGATTATGCATAATTGTTTCTTTCATTCATTCCACCCATGGGAAAATGCGCTCTACTTGTGTTCCAGTGCTACTCCCCTCAGGAGAAATGTGTCCTTACAGCACACATGGGAGGAACCATTTATTCTCCTCACGGTCCCTTTTCCGCCTTCCTGCTTGGAAGCATTCCTGTTCAGCATTGGGTGTTTCTCGTCTCTGGATGCAGGTCGGCACAGGAGCTTATCATGCCTTCTGTCTGATCTGCTGACAGCATGCATGCAGGGTATTTGGGCGTGTGCTGTGCCTTGCTAACACAGAGCAAGAAAGGGATGTCTTCCGCAAATATCCATACTTTTGGTATTGTGTGAGTGTTGGGAGGAGGGTATGAGGGTGTATTGCATATTTTTGACCAGCAGCACAAAGTGAAAATATATACAGTATAAAAAGTGGGAAAGAAAAATATAAGAACAAGATGGAGACAGAGGGTGAATGCGAAAGCGAGGAGCACTTCCACCTACTCCCATCACTGCTTCATTTGGCTGAGTCTCTGGTACTGTAGCACCCTGGGTGGGAGTATTGGAAGCCCATTTGTTGTGTAACACCTTTTCCCTCCTCCACACTATAAACTCAGCTACAACAAGGTTGAATCACAACAGCTTTCATCTTCTCATGTGGGATATTCCAAGTTTTTACCCTCTCTTCACCCTGCCTCTCCTCATAAACTGTCTGAAAGTTCTTCCTTCTGTCAGCTTCATTCAATCAATTAATGAATCAGCCAACCAACTGTGCAGTGAATCGATAAGCGATCAATCAGTCAGAGGTAGTAATCACCACTTTTGTACTGCCCTGAGAGGAGTGATTTACATTAATCACAATGAAGTGCATTAATGGTCTTTATTTGATAGATGTTGCTTGGTGCCAGAGTAACCGAAGGCCGAGCTCCAAAACTTCTTACTCACCCACCTGGCACTGCAGAGAGGGTTTAAATGTTCAGAGCATTTGACAATGGTCCAAATTATATAGCAGGCTTTCAGGTGACAGCCATACTGGAGGTCCTCAGCAACAGCTGAGCAGCGGATTGCATTTCTAAAATGTACAACTTGGCCGTCTCAGCAGAATCCAATAGACATGGTTAATTTCTGTGCTGAATGGATCATTTCCACACTGAAACATCTGATTGATTTTGTGGCAACATGATCTCACACAAATACGTAGCCAACCATTGTATGTGGTCACTGGTCAGCTGACCATCACCGCATTAAGCAATTATAATTATCTAGTAGAGGCTACCTCACATTAACGTTAGCATCGGTTGCTTTGCTAAATTAGCCTGCTGGTTGGTTAGCTAGCTAACAGCTGTTTGTAGACTCTTCTCCAACATAGTGTTTTGGAGTGATGGTAGGATCCAAGGGGCTAGGAGTAAAGACATGACAGTTTACTGTGTTACAGTAACTCAAATTTGGAAACAAATCTTCCTCATCAGACTATTCTCCTTTACTTATAACATTACTGAATGGAGTGGCACCACACCAATATTTTCAGGTATCTCTCTTTTTTTAGCCTGGATGTTATATATTTAGCGATTATTTGTGCACAGCCAATTCTCCATGGACCTCAATAATGTCGCCACACTTGGTTGCTAGATTTGTGATGCAACTGTAAAGCCTCTATTTAGCTCTTGTTTATTTTATCAAACCAAACTCTTGATATTAATACACAAAATGACCCTATGAAAAAGTCTAGGGGTTCTCAAATCGCTGCAGCATTGCTACGTTAATCACAAGCAAAATGTATCTTTAGCTTATAAGAATCATGTTCCATGAAGTTGTGACACATGAGGTCAATGTCTGTCACATTGTCGCTGCTAAAGAGCGATCATGCTGCCTAACACGCAAGCCTCATCGATTTCTCTCTGCTGGTCTGCTCTTCTGTTGACCTCTACTGTAGTGAAGCTGCTCCTTACTGCTGAGTTAGGGATTGGCTTCCCTACACCTCTGCCTTCAGGACTAATGGAGACATTGATAAAACCGACCCTACATCAGCATCTAAGGGAAACTTCACTCTACTCAACGTTGACCTCTGCTTGGACCAGACCAATGGCACCACAGCTGACATGGCCAGTGTGGCTATGAGACTAGTCACACCACAGAAAGCATCAATAATAAAAGGTGTAGCCTACATGCAGTGTATGCATGTATTTTGTCATTGCTATTTTAATGCTGATATTTCTCATATCACATTCGATGTTCCACATTCTTTCTCTCTTTCGCTCTCTCAGTCTCTGTCTCTCTTCTGCTGCTCATTTTTTCTTTGCTCCCCTCAGTCTGTGTAACATGTTTTCTGGCTCAGATGGAGCAGCTTGACAGAGAGGCACAAAATCCTGCCAGAGTGTGGATAGCTCAGGGCCTTTCTGCAGCCAACTGCCTCTCCACTCTGCAGTGAGGTGGAATGATGCTTGGCGGCCGAAGCTTCGAGGCCGGGAGTGTTGTGGTGTGTGGTTGTGTGTGTGTGTGTGTGTGTGTGTGTGTGTGTGCGTGCGTGCGTGCATGTGTGTTGGGGGAGGGACTGCGTATAAATACATGTTAATTTAAGTGCATCTTCCATGCTTGCTAAAAGAACAGGACGTGAAGAATGAAAATAATGGGGAAAATGAGTACAGATTTGAACAAGCGGCGTGATTTTCTGCTTGTGATGAGCGCGTGCATATGTGTGTCTGAACATGTTTGAATGTGAAGCATCCCTGGAAAGGCTGAGTCAGTGGAGACAGGCAGAGAAAGAGAGGGAGAGTGAAAAAAGGGAGAGAGAGTGAGAGAGAGAGAGAGAGAGAGAGAGAGAGAGAGAGAGAGAAAGAGAGCATTGGTACTGAGCAGCCTCCATACTGTATGTTATGAGAGCAGAGTAGGTGGGAACAGGAGAGGAAACAAACACCATAGAGGGAGAGGACATTGTTTGAAGGGCAATGCATCTTGTTTAACCTCAATAAATGTGCGGACCTACTGGATAGGAACCTCTCTCAGTCCAGTATCTATTTCAACACTGCAGAAGAATCCTCACATCTGATATACTGTACCATTTTCTCTTAAGCACAAAATTCAGGATTACAGACAGGGAAATACATACATCTAAAGATAACTGGGACTTAAACTGCTGTTTAATAAACCTCATATGGAATATTAAAAAATATAATCTCAGTGGGAGCTTCATGAGATTTAAGATGCACCAATCAGTGGGCAGGAGTAAAGAGAAGAGTATTCCGCATTCAACCACTGATGCACTTGCATATTTGCACAAGGAGAAAAGACTCAGAGTCTTCATTCTGCAAATCTCTTGCACGCCTCATGAATTCCTTTGAGAAAAAAATGACAAATACTCTTCCTTCATATATTCCTAATTCACATATTTTTGCTTGAATGATGATCGATTTCTGGAAGAATGCACAGACCTTCCCATGCACTATGTAGCAAGAACCTATTTATAGCTTCTATGTTTCCGTGTGCTATAATATTCACTGCTCTTCATTCACTCCACTGTACACCTAACAGCTGGCAATAACCTTGATCAATCATATGGCTACAATAATATCACATTTGGATGAACTGTGCCTTTTAGTTTGGAGAATTTGACAAGTAATTTGGGGAGAAATATATATCAATCAGTCAGGTTAATAAATAACAGTCAGCTTCCTGCTTTTGTCAACAGGGGATACGGTGATTGATGGCATGTCTGCCACAAATCTGTCTGTCGTCACCACAATCCCATAACTCCTTTTCAAATCGAAATATAAACCATCGCCATTGGAATTAAAGTGATATGTCACATTTTCCCTGAAACATCATATTTTAAACAAGTGCAATAGAAATAGAAATTTGTGAGCTTTATCCTTGAGTCACACTTGCTCCCCATGCTCCTCTCCAACAGGACAACAGGACTCACAGTATTAGGTGGATAAAAAGAGTAAATCAGTGCAAACCTTAGTTTGTGCTGCACTGTTGTGAAAAAAGTATATGAACCATATTCTGCTGCATGACCTGGACATTGAATTATACAGTACTTGGATTCAAAATCTGGTCTAATGTCTGGTCGTCACTATTCAGACCTCACTTGGTTTTCCTGCAAAAGTAAGTAAAAGCAATTATAAAGATCTATTTGTTACACCAAGTAAAAGAAAAACATGGACCACACATACTTTCTTTCTCTACTGTATAAAGGCAATAGTATGAAGGTCCTCTCTACCCTCTGAGCAGCGTTGATCCAAGAATGATTACTCATCCATCTCAGTGTGTTACAGTAAACATTGCATTTGCATTCCTACAAGATCTCTAGGTACTGCACTGACTGACTGATTGAGCTGTAAATCTTTTATGGGGAGAGGAGAGGAGGGGATGGGAGAGGAGAGAAGAGGAGAGGAGAGGAGAGGAGAGGAGAGGAGAGGAGAGGAGAGGAGAGGAGAGGAGAGGAGGGGAGAGGAGAGGAGGGGATGGGAGAGGAGAGAAGAGGAGAAGAGAGGAGAGGAATAATTTAGCTGACTCTGATAAAGGTTACGCTATATATGTGAGGGCTGCAGTAAGGTATGTTCTAAATGACAGATGGACAGAAAAAGAGACAGATAGACACACACACACACACACACACACACACACACACACACGCATCTCTACAGCGTTGTGCACTTAGCGAGCCCAGTTGGTGCATTATTCATACAGGCAGTCGAAGAATATGAGAGATAGCGAGACCAGAGTGCATGCAACCTGCATACCAAGCTGAGCATTGCACACACACTACACATACAGTCACACACACACACACACACAGTGGTTCATGCAGTACATTTTCCACAGTGCAGCCTAGGACTTAGCATATCACATTTGTTTAATAAGCACAGATATCCCTGATGCAAATGTGCAGGTATGTTCTGTAATCTCCACTGTGAGGAGAAACGAGTGAAAAGCAGCTCGACGCGTCAGACTCATGGAAAACTACGCAGGCTTCACCTTCCCAGTGCGTCAGACTGGAGAAAAAGACAAGCTGACATTACTGAAATGAAGGAGAGGCAGGGGGAGATTCTAAATCCTGCTTGATTATTCAGTGACAGTCTCTGTTGGATTTAATTAGTGCCCAGACCCTATTGCAATTGTGGTGTGTGTGTGTGTGTGTGTGTGTGTGTGTGTGTGTGTGTGTGTGTGTGTGTGTGCTGACACACAGAGAGAAGGAGCCTGAGAGTGTTTTAATTACCTCTAATTAGAGCTGAGAGAAAGGCTGCGAACTGCAGCGCAGAGGCCTAATTGCCATGAGAAGACCTCCCACTACTGCTTGGTGCGGAGGGGAGACCACCTTCCACTTCCATCAGTCAGCCAGCTACGTGGCCACACACCACTACACAAACATAATAATGTTCACAATACTCACACAAATACAAGCAATCACACCTGTCACTGATTTCACACAATCTTCATATTCTAAACCATTTCTGCATGTGAGACTAATGCGGTCGGTAATCTTCACTAATGCATGGTTACAAGCAGCAGAACATGCAATTTATTGTTCAAAACAGATTATTATATGAAGAAAGGATGAAAATGGCAGAAATAGTGTCCCTTAAATACAGAACAAGGATCTAATGAGGTTCAGAAAATAGCTTCATCTCTCATGTATTATTCAACCTCTAGCCATCAGCAGCTCCACACTCTCTAAATGTACTGCTGAAACTCACTAAGTCCATTTGCAGCAGCACATCTACAGTAGGTACTGAGGCAAAGAGAGAGCCACTGTGAAAGTATTAAAGTGGCCTTGTGTGTATGTGATTGTGTGTGCATACAGTGTGTGTGGTTATGTGTGTGTGTGTGTGTGTGTGTGTGTGTGTGTGTGTGTGTGTGTGTGTGTGTGTGTGTGTGTGCACGCGTTCTAATTGCATGTAATATTAATGATATTCTCTAGTGGATAGTCGGTAATAGAATATAATTTGACCTATCTCCAAAATCAATGCTCCTCTATCCCTGCTGTAAATGAGGAGCCTATAGGCGTATGCTTCCAAAATATTAATCTCCTGATTAGTAATAGCTAAAGCATGAGCTAATTGGTGTCCAAAAAAGAATAAAGAATCTCTAGATGCTTACATATAATTGACATGGACAACATTTCTCTATCTTGTTCTCTATCCCTAACATTTGATCAAAATTGCTCTGTAGCTCATTCAGTCCTGACAGAGATAATGGCTGCAAATGAAGCAACAAGGATCTTGAACCTGAGCTATAGGACCTGCCCTGCTGCTGGCTCATATCCACACAAGCAGCTCAAAACTAGAGCTGAAGCCATGGGATTTCCCAACCTATTAACCATCTCTATTTATAGCCATCTGCCCTACTGTGGACAAGAGACTCTTCATCTGAGAATGTCATTTCTAATAAAAGAAATAGATGTCTTAGCCTGTGGAGTTTAAGGTAGCAGTAATAATTCAAATATAGACATTTAAGTTCAGGAGAGGATTTGAATGAAATCAAAATGAATGTTTTTTATTATTTACAGTAGATGTCACAAGGGATCCAATAGGAAGACGCTTCATTTAAATTTTTGGATTATCCAGAATATAAGTCCACAATGTAGCTCTGACTAAACAGTCTCATCCATTCATTCATTGATACTTTTTCATTTCAGAAAGAAACCTGTGAAAAAAGTCTATCCTATGGTTTTTACCTTTGTAAGTCTTGCTTGTCTTGCTGAAACAACAGTTGGATAGAAACACAGACCAGTTGCACAGATCATAACATTACATCAGAGTTTGGCTGGCTGTTGTAGGATGTTCTTTCTTTGATGCTGGTGCAGTTAAAAATATTCATCAGTTTGCCTTTTAAATGCCATTGAGTCTGCAAAAGCAACAAAAGGCTTGTTGTGTGGTTGGGTATAGCCATATACAGGAAGTCCCATTTTATGCTGTTTCCTGCTGAGAGCAAAGGTAGCTACTCTAATGCATCCTGGCCTGCAGTACTGGGGAAATGTGAAAGCAAGTCTTCATGCACAAAATTCAGCAGTCACCGTCTGTCTGTTGTCATCATTGATACAGCAGTTTGGCAGCTGCTGAATCCAACACTTGATGAGCTCTTCGCTGGCCAAGTTCATCCAGACTGGATATATTTGTTGTAAGGACGACTGTTCTGCAAAACATAAGCAAACCATAAATAACACCTATAACATTATCATCATCATCAAACTGCAATTAATTAATTAGAAACTTAATAAGCGTACTGTAAGATGTTTGTAATGCCAACAGTGGCCTCACCCAAGTCTTCACTTTGGAGGGTTTTATTCAAACTCTGGAGCTTGTTCTCTTTCAGCTTGGTTCATTTGAGCAGGTGAGAACAATACCATTCAAACTTGGGTGCGCACCAAATAACTGCACCGAGACCGCCTGAAAATGTCTATCTTGGTCCTCTGAATTCAAATCTTTTTTTCTCATTCATTCAAATGTCTTTTTCCTTCATTCAAATCTTTTTTTCATTAATTCAAATGTTTATGGCCCCATCATGGTGTGGGTGGGGTGTAAAGGGGTGAGGATGCACTGTGAGATTTGAATGAATGGAGAAAAAAAAGAAGAAGATTTGAAATAATGAAAATAGTGCATTATAAGTGAAAAGAGAAGAATCCAAAACTGAAAACTTATGTACACTTTCCAAACTTTCCGAGGCTTTGATGAACCTCGAGGCATTCTTCAGATTGCAACCGTAGGGGAACCCCAGAAGGTTCCTTGAGGAACCCCTTCATAAAGGGTTGATGAACCCTGACAATACTTCCATGATCCTCTAGCATATAGGGGCTCTTCAAGGAACCGCTTAGGGTTATTTTTTCTGGTGAGGAACCCTGTAGCGTTCCTTGGATGTTAAACCCCCCTAATAAGCCCTATCTTTGCAGAGAATGTGCAGAAATATGTCCTACAATGGATGTCTACCCATTTTTTTTTAAAACTTAAACACTATCTTGTGAACATCAGTGCTGGAATTAAGAAGTTAAAGTCTTGCCTAGATGATAGTCCTTAACCAATGAAATGTCAAAGTGACCCAGATCGCACTTTCAGGCATCTTGAGTTTTCCTTAAATCACTTGTGACGCCTCACTGCCAATAAGGCCCCAGACCATGTCAGACAGCTGGCCTCATCATTAGGGACAGTCAATAGGAAGAGTAGGCCTGCAGTCAGCCGTGAAGAAGAAAGGAGTCAAAATAAAACGTGTCGTACGGTGCAAGAGGAGAGCCTTTCAATTATTTTCTCAGTCACCGTCATTCCCTGGCAGTCAGTACTGTGGAACTGCAGTCCAACCGTTGAGGGAGAAAAAAAGAGCTTATCCTGATAAATGTGCTTGTTTGTGAAGCACAGCAACAAGAACAAAGTGCTTGCCAACTTTTGAACAAGTCTTAATCCTTTCTGTCTGTCTCTCTCTGTCTGTCTGTCTGTCTCTCTCTCTCTCTCTCTCTCTCTCTCTCTCTCTCTGTCTCTCCTGCTTTCATCAGATGCTGAGGCTGTGACTAAAGCTTCCATCAGTCAGACTGTTGTCTGTCAGGAATGATAAATGATGCATAACTCGTTACCATGGGAATGTATGACTAAGCACGCTCAGTTAGGAAGAAATATTAAGATAAAGAATATTGATAGCATGGGAAGAAACCCCAGACTATATTGTATGTTGATAATCATTCATGCTCAATAATGTATATATATACGTACGTCAAATAGTATTTTATTTATCACAAATGAGATTTACATTTTATATGATATACAGGATATCTTTGGTTTGGCACAGGATAATACCGGTCAATATCAGTCATTGTATGAGTAATGGATCATACATTTATGTAAGCAAAACTTAATTAACACGTAATCAGCCACATAACACCAGTGGGTTTCTGGCAGCATCGCGGTTGCTCCCGTAACGCACTATGCAGAACCATTAAGTGGAGAGTCTGTTATGTTGATCTGTGAAGTGTCAGAGAGACCAAATGAGAGCTGTTGCCAGGTAGGCAGGTTTCAGTTGAGACCAACCCAAACCACCCAGGAGTTTCCAAGTATTATGTAAGCCCACGCCTTTTCATTTACTCAGCAGCTTGCCGGCCTGCCTACCTGTGTGACTGAAAGGTAAAGCAGGGTGGAGGTCAAACTAGCGCAAAGGTGAGAGCGATGAAGTGTGAGGTAAGCAGCAGAAGCACAGAGATCACTGAAGGATTTGCAAGTGATGGCAGATGTGATGAAAGACTACAAGCTGGTCCTTCCTATTCATTTTCTCATATAACTCAAAGGGTAAATTATTAGAAAAAACTACCATACATATATAGGATAGAGATACATTTCCCCCTCATATGTCTACACTATTTCTACTCCATAAATATAATATACATACACATATTCACACCCACATCCATATTCATATACAGTACATATACAGCAGGTTTGTAGTATTCTGCTATCAAAATGGCAGCTATTTTTACAGCAAATTAAACTAAACCAATAGGTCAGTGGATTACACAGGTGAAAATACAGGAACACCAGCGTGTGTGAGCCCTTCCTTGTCTGCTCATCCATATAGCCAAAGGGTTTTGGGTAGAATTACAGTTCTCCAAGCTTAGGGAACATTCCAGAGTGGTAACCGATCCCTTCCCCGGATGTACAGAGGCTATTGTCATCCCCCTAAATGCAGCGGGACACCGAGACAGGATAATTGACGAGACTGTGCAGAGCCTAAAGAAAGAGGGATAACCGTCAGAGCGTTTGTGGACTGTCCGTCATCTGTCTGTTTTGCCCCTGTGAGATATGCGGCATGGGTCAGTCTGAGTTATCGGCATTCAAAGTCAGAGAGATTACAGGGGTTTGGGTTGGAGCCGGGTGGAGCAGACGGGACAGTGCTGCATGGTGGGACTGCTGTAATGAGACTAAAGAGAGCGTCCTTGGCCCCTTCTGAGAGCTTGGAGCCCCCGCCTATCAGCTCCAGCTAATGCACCCTGCCATTATTTGACAGTAAAAATACAGGGTGGACTGCCAAGAGGTTGAAAGAAGTGGTACTGAAGGTTGAAGAAGTGGGGGAGGGGATACAAAATTATAAGTTGAAATAATATTCTTAAGAGACAGCAAGAGAAGATTTCTGTTGTAAAAAAAGACATTGGGATTTTGTTTACAGTGACAGCATGAGGCTTGCCATAGTCAGACTGGATAAGTAGTTAGACTGGATATGCTAGATTTGAGAAATCTGATCAAACCAAACAACTTTCAGCTACGCATCTGCCATGACAGAATGTATCTGAATTGGACCGAAGCCAGTTGAGGAGAGTTGTGTCTGGCTAAAACCAGAAATGGGTTGTAGGAGAAGGAGGGTGACTGTGTCTGACTGACTGCAAACGCTTGAAAGGGATCACCTGCTATGCTGTTTTTACACATTGCAGTGGGGTGAGTGGAAGGGAAGGCAGGCATACAGATCTCAACAATGGCACATCTTGAGACAGAGAATATTTTCCCTGTCGTCAAAGTGACAAAAGGGCTCGATTTTATGATACATGTAGTAGTATTATATATAACAGTATAAATGTATAATAACGGTTACAATCAGTGTATAACAACTGAACACAACATTCCCAAATTAGAAGTTTGGAAAAGACGTCAAAGATAAATGTCTATCTCACTAAAGAAGAGTGAGTGCCACGCCCGCCTCCGTTGCATCTGCCTACAGCGTGTGAAAGGGGGGGTGTGATTGGAGGAGCATCACCATGGCAATACGGTGACGTCTTCTCCCTTGCTCTAATTGGAGGAAACCCCGTGGCCCCAACTGCAGCCTACTGGTCTGTCAAACTACCCTTAAGGCCCGCCTCTTTCCCCGCGCTAATCAACTACTGGTTAATAACTCTAAAAATGACCGTCGATCAAGTAAAATAACGATTTGTGATTGGAGCGACAAAATCATGTTGAAACGCCCTATTTAGCAAGTTCAGTTGGATTTCACGACTGCTGCTGTTCTTTGCCTTTCTGACCAATCTCTCAAATCGGATCAATTTGTGGAGCATATTTGGACCTCAGTAGGTCAGAATCGTTGAGTATCTTTTTCTTTTCTGTTTTTTCTTTAAATGTGTATACACTGGTTGATTAGTAAATCGAAGGCAAATTCCGGCATGCTTAGTATTTTGTGTGAGCAACGTTAACGTTACATTTTTATTGAAAGGAGTGGCCCAAGTAGCTATGCTAGTTAGCTTTTGCTAACACTTAACGTTACCCTGCTAGGTGTACGAGCCAGCTTTGTGGCGGGTTGTCTTACGAAATGTGTTTGGCAGCAGCTCTCTGCTTCCGATGCCCGCAGATGACCTAACGTTAATCTAGAAACGGTTTACGAGGTGATAAGATTTGAGTCTGTCAGTTAACTGTAAGTAACCAGAGATTTTTAAGGATGGTCAGCGCGAGCTGCTAACTTAGTAGCTAGTAAGTGCCGATGGAATCTGATCTTCACTCGCACAGTAACTTAATAGCTACCCAGCTAACGTTACCAGTTACCAGCCCACTCCCATCCATATCATGATGATGCATGTTCTCCGATCTCATGATGAATACCAGCAGATTATTTTGTCCTATAGTTATGAAAAACTTGCACTGACTGTCTGTCAACAGCATGCTAATGTAATCATTTCTTTTCGCAGCTTGTAACGTTAACGTTACTGTGGGGAACAACGTTGCTGTCGACCCTGCGCTGCCCCTTCTACCACTTACATTCCTTGACTGTCACATTCCCGGACTTCTGATTTCTTAATTCCCGGTGAATACTGCAATACAAAAATATAAACTATGGATAAAACGGAGCTTATTCAGAAGGCCAAGTTGGCGGAGCAGGCTGAGCGCTATGATGATATGGCCGCGTCTATGAAGGAGGTTACAGAGAAGGGGGACGAGCTGTCAAACGAGGAGAGGAACCTGCTATCCGTCGCTTACAAAAACGTGGTCGGAGCGAGACGGTCGGCATGGAGGGTGATTTCCAGCATCGGACAGAAGACCGATGGAAACGACAAGAAGCAGCAGATGGTCACTGAATATCGGGAGAAGGTGGAATCTGAGCTGCGGCAAATCTGCCAGGACGTATTGGTAAAGTCTCATGTTTTACCATTGTTGAAAAGCAAAGCCTGCGGCATGGATTCATTTGACAATAACTGTGTTAACCTATATGTAAGGACTAGGGAAGCGTCTTTCTGGAATAGTATAGTTTTGAATCAGTGATATAGCTTTGCTTATTAAGGTTGCAGTTAAAGCATTATTGTATTACAGCCCAACAGAATCAGCTGGCACATAATTGGTCGGTGTTTTTCATTGCTACTGCCCCACGCCTGCTGTTGGCAGTGAAGTGCTAAAACTAGACATCAGTTATTCAACGTCTCTGCTGTTTTTGGGACCTTGCAATCTCTGCCGCTTGTCTTGATCGGTTGTGAAAGAGAGGTCTTTTTTTCTACTGAGAGCAATGCCTTGTATTGTCAGTTAGAGGCACACTGATCGCTCAATAGACCTACAGTTGATAGAAGGAATCACGTTTGCTCAACGAAAAAACAGTCTGTCCGAACACATCGTCTGTATTGAGTCTTTCAATGTGCAATGTGGTCCTACTCTTTAGGATGAATCATGCCACATCTGTAAAGACGGCTTTAGCAGAATACATAGTCGGACATGATGTGGTTGTTTTAGTCCAATAATTTGCATCAAATGGCATCTCCCCTGTTTCCTGTGAGTTCCCCTGTTCTATAAATATGGCCTCTGTCGGAGAGGACAAGGAAGTATTATGTAGTCCGCCCACCGTTCCTGCCTTTTGGGAATCTGTAACTGGAACAATGGCTTGAAACCTTGTGAGGGCGTGAACTGACAAAAGGTCATAGTGACAATACCAGCAAGGTGTGTCTGAATGGGTGGGGGCAGAAAACAGGAATACGCAGGAAAAAAAGGATCACTCTGTATAGCTGTGCACTTCCCTGTTTGATAACCATGCAGTCCCATCTGGCACGTAGAACTGCAATGTGGTTAGCCAAGTGCAAGAATTCACATGCACAAAAGACTCGTAAATTAGCCACAGCCTAGTTTGTTCAGGTCACTAGAAATTACAACCCCCTACTGAGCCACCTATTGAAATTCAGACATTAGTTTCTGCACTGCCAGGTGTAGTTGTACTGGAGTACAGTGACTGTTAATGTTCCTATTCAGGGGGTGGGAGGTGGCACGCTTTCACCTCTCGTTTAATCCAAGGCAACAGCAGGGAATATTGCTTTACATTATTTCTAGCCTGCCTTGATAATGGATTAGAGGAGATCTGGGTGGAGGCTTAGCTGTAAGATTGAGATGATTTCCCTGAGCTGCTGGCCTTAAAAATGCAGTGCAATGCTGTAGGGGCTGTTCATTTTCAACCACCTTCCCATGCGAGTTTCTTGAGAGAAAATGTGTGTTTGGGAGGTGTGTGTGCATGCCCCTGACTCAGCCTATCCCTGCTAGCGAGTGTTGACTGAGGGTGTGTCAGTAGAAGAGGGCGGGTGTAACACTTCATGCCGTAACTTGTCCGCTGAGCCCTGACAGGTTAGCTATGCACCCATGAAAGCAGCAGCACGGAGACTGCAAGAGACCAGCTAGCTGTTCGCGCGCCCCTCATTCTCGATGGTTTCCTGCATAGTACACTGTGAAACCAGTGCAGTCAGACTCCCATCTCAGCTGAGAGCATTCAGGTCTCGGTTAGGAGGCAGCAGTGGCTTGATGATGCTTGGTTTCCATGTTGGATGGGATCCAGGGCTCCTAGACCAGACAGGGTGGGACCTGTCCACTTGAGCAGATTCGGGGTATTCACACTCTCCTTCAGAGCATGACATTGCAGACCTCATGTTGACAATAGAATGCTTGCAACAAAATACATCTGTTCTTAAAAAAAAAAAGTCGATGTGCACTGTCCATTCTACCGTAGTCTAGGCTTGTCTGATATCCTTATGGTGGGACGTAACCTCGGCAAGTCACATTTCAAAGTCAAACTCTTCTCTAGATTGTCATGGAGATGCCCCATGTTGCTCATCATCAATATTGTGTCTTGATTATCATATTTGATGAGAAACAAAGCAGGAAACCTAGCCCCTTCTCAAACTGAAAACTCCACTGCTAATTATAGTGTTACTGATTTGACAGTAAGGACAGCAGTTAGTTCAACCCCAAGGATTATATCAGCTCCTGCTAGACGTGTGAAGGCATTCGGAGATGTAGCCAGTTAGGCCTTCATCCAGCAGCATCGTTTGGGCTGTCTTGTGAGCGTTTGTGACTGAAATCAGAGCCCTGTGTGAAAGCACTGTGAGCAAGGCAACTCCTCTGCTTGTCTATTGTGCAGTGCATGCAATGAGAGAGGAATGCTTGGCACTTGAGACATGCGCGTGTTTCGGCTGAGCCAATCTTTGTCAGTAAATGGCTGGGGAGTGGCTGCCGCGGTGGGTAGGGCTCGGGCCGGGCCAGCCTCTTTTCCCCCGGTTTTTTGAAGAAAAATCATTTTTCTTCTAGCTTTTCATTCACTTTTCTATCAAAATTCTGTGGGAGTTAAAGAGAGAGAAATATGTATACACTCTTGAGCACAGTACTTATCTCTGGGTCAGGACTCTCATTAGGTTTGAGGTGTTGGAAAGTGTTTTCATCCTGGGTGAAACGGTTAATCTGCTCTCTAAATCGGTTAACTTGACCATAAGCCACGGTCTCACTGACACAGATTAGCCACAGTAATCTTCCCATGTCCCTTGAAAGGAAGATGGCTGAGCCTGTAGAGTGTATTCATTGGCAGCAGCGGCGGGCACGATCTTTACATATTACTCTGTTTGCTGTTAAAATCCCTCTGCTGTCTTAATAAAACAACCGTATTCAACTCTTCCCTGTTAACATGTAGCCTTGGTGCCTTTAAATGAGCAAAACATCAAGGAAAGACTTAATTTCATTGAGAATTTAAGATCAAATTTGTTGTTTTGGATAAACAATTCTTGCATTAAATCTGTGGTGGAATTGAATACAAAACTTCAGGGTCACGTTATTTAAAAGAAGTTGGTGGTTTTGCTTCTGCAGAATGAAACTCGTCACATTTGAACTTCCCCATCTCTACTAACTCATCACAAACTTACAGTAGGGCGGATCCTGAACTTGCCTGCCAGAGATGGAGCTGCCTCTGGTTTTTAAATATACATGCTCATTCTGCGAGCATGGTCCTTTCTGAGTTCAGCAGTAACCTCAAACCTGGTGGTATGATGTAACACAGGCGGCACCGTAGGGCTATATGGGAACACTGGCCTCGTGTTTTTTGCTTGCATCTTTACTGTTTCCTAGACTTTGGGAAGAAATTTCACTAGGGAATGAAATGCTTTCAAGGCTGTTAAATTACACCTTAGGTAACGGTGTCAGCAGTAAGACAGCAGGCTTAGCTATACAGTAATGACGGAGGAACAGTGCTAATAGAATCAGTGTGGAATTTGGGGCAAAAGACAGCCATGAACACACAAGAGGCCTGGCCTGATTGTGGACTATTTTGAAAGACTTGAGCTGGAATTGACATAATGCAAAATGGTTCCTCCTTAAACGACTACTGGGTGAGCAGCATATGCACTTGGTTCCTGATGGAGCAGAACTGTACTCATTGATCATTGAGGTATACAGCTATGAAGAGCAGAGGGAGTAGTGCTCTCTGGTGGACAGAGGCTAATGGAAATATTTATGATGGGTGCGGCCTGCCTAGTCTTTTTGAGTCTTTTTGACACCCAAACCGTAATCATCATCAAATCCTAGTTTATGCCCAGTTCAGTGACAAACTCGATTTTTTTTACTACTGGATCCACACTACTGGATTTGGCTCCAGCTCTGTCATCTGTCATGTGTCGTAGTGTTCTTCTGGTTTGGACTGATGATTGTGTACACATTTTCTCCTTCAACAAAATGATTGATCCTGTCATTTTTCTCTTCACAGCAACTGCTGGATAAATATTTAATTGAAAACTCCACAAACGCCGAGAGCAAAGTCTTCTACCTAAAGATGAAGGGAGACTACTACAGATACCTTGCCGAAGTTGCCGCTGGAGCAGACAAGAAAGGTGAGTTGAAGTGTGAGCTCCTTTCCTTCAAAAGGCCTTTTTCTCATAGGAGAAACGCCTTCTATAAGGAGATCTATATAAGTTCTTGAGTTTTTAAGTTTTTGAAGTGAATACATTTAATTTAAGTAGAATTAATATCTATCTTGCAACTAGCAACATTTTCAAATGCAAAGGTGGGGAATTGTACCTAAACTATACTTTTCTTTTTTTCCTCGTGTGTGATGTGTAGAGGGCGTCTTTTATGTGCCCAAGCCCTTTTTAATTGTCTGTAAAAGCTAAAATAAGCCTCTCCATCCCCCTTTTTGACTCTGGGCCCCTTCACACTCCAAATAGGAATGTCTCAGATTTTGTCATGCTGAGAGCTGGAAATGATGTCAAGTAGGTTGGTGCGTAACACTCGCGCGACCACAGGGCCCCGTCTCATAGGAGGGCATAAAGTGGTGGGTGTCGGCCAGCCGAGTGGGCCTCCAGCTCTCCCACAGGGTGCACGTTTTGTGACGAGCTTAAGAGTTTTTTCCCCCTGCCTTGACTGTTCTCTTATTAGCATTGTGTATTCCAGATTTAGCCACTCGCCTAGAGGAAATCAACATGCTAATACACAACGTTTCCCTGTCATTTGTCGTCAAAGTTTGATTCCTTCCTTTGTGTCCCCAGATACCATTGACCAATCTCAGAAAGCGTACCAGCAGGCATTTGACATCAGCATGGAAAAGATGGACCCCACACATCCCATCCGCTTGGGCTTGGCCCTTAACTTCTCCGTCTTCTACTACGAGATCCTCAACTCCCCAGAGAGAGCCTGCGCCTTGGCTAAGCAGGTCAGCAGACGTTCTTATCCATGATCTATCGGGACGTTGTGTCGTCATGGTGACATCTGTGTGTCGACACATTCTTGAGAAGACAATAAGTCAGGAACAGTACATGACAGAAACTTCATACTTGCACCACAGGTTCCCCCTCTAGAGTAGATGATTTGATTAGATTTTGGAGCATCTTGCTGCATAAATTTGTATATTAATATATAATTTTTTTAATAATATTTTTATTGAAACTACTATAACTCCTTAATGCACCCATGTGTTGTGTGTTGAAATATTTGTTTATTCATATATTAATTAGCTTGATTGGTGACTGCATAACTGGTTATGTTTAATACATCATGGTTATTATTGGCCTCTTGTATGATAAAGCTTTTTTCCCCTGCTGTCAAAGTAATGGAAGTGTTAACGTTTCCTTTCTGCTAACAGGCATTTGATGAAGCCATCCAAGAGCTGGACAAGCTGAACGAGGAGTCCTACAAAGACAGCACTCTCATCATGCAGCTGCTCAGAGACAACCTGACAGTGAGTTTTGTCCTCCTGTTCTCACATGACACATTCATGTCAGTGGAGGCACCGCAGTATGTTTGTCCGAACGTCTTGTCTTACTGGTCTTAGTTCCATCTGCATTCAGATTCCCCAGCCTAGGAAGCAAACCTACTGGTTGTGCAGGATATATTTATTTGAAGAGATGGTTGATAATATTTGGGTTAAGCAAGGGAGCAAGTGACGCAGCTGGTCAAACATATAACACTGTCTTTGTCTTCCTGTTTCTCCTATTTTTCAGTTATGGACATCTGACAACGCGGCCGAGGAGGGCGAGGGCGGAGAAGGAGGAGAGGGCGGCGAGAATGAGAACTAAAAGAAAACCCTCAATGTCGGGGTCATCTCCAAAAACAAAAAAAAAGGAAAAAAAACTTTTTACACATCCTTCATTCCTTATTGCTCCACTTAAAAACATTCTACCATTCTACCAATGAAACCCATTACTGAAAAGAGCTGTGTACGCAAATGAAAAAAAAAATCATTTTAGTCTTTTCACAATGCAGATTTGGACAAAAAAAAAAAAAGACACTGGAGAAAAGAGAAACCCTCCAATCCTTTGGTTTGTGTTTGTCCTGGCCTTCCATATGTGCAGTTTCTGCTGTAGAAAAGTATTGATAGCTTTACTTTGTATCGAAACCCTAGTTCGATTTAGAAGGCAAAGAAACATCATAGGGCCCATCATTGACCAACTGGAAACCTAAGTCCCATCAACTGAGAAGGTTCAGATTTGTTTTCTCAGTAGGGTTGAAAATGTTTGTTAGATTTAAGAACTAGATTCCCCAGTCCCCTTTTAGTGCGTCTGTCTCTACACAGTTACGTGGTACGGTTACAGCTGCTGAAGTCCAACTTGAAACAGATACATGAGTTCCATACTGCAGGGAAAGCCAGTGTACTTTATAAGCTGGCAACAATTGTTATGATACAGCCAAGTAGTGCCCGTCGGTTAAATCCTCACTTTCTGCCCTGGTTATGATGCCACTCCTTCACTGAAGCATGTCTGTTTTGGGGGAAAACGATGGGGCTTGTCTGACCAAATACAGGGACCTTTTAATGGGAAGAAGACGATTCTGTCATGCATGTCTATTTAGATATTACACTGGAATGGGAGCAAATGCTGTAACACACACCAAGTCCAAGTGTCCAGTTTAGTACTTTTCAATGCAGGTTTGTACACATCCTAGAGAGGGTGTTTGGTTAGTCCAGTGATTGTCATTAGAGATTTGGACCACTATTGTGTTTTGCTAATCATCGATTGTAGTCCCCAAAAGCCTTGTGGAACTGTTTGATGCCCTATGTATCAGCTATGTAACATGAATAAAACATTTTATAAACCAAGTCCAAGTTTGTCTCTTGTTATAATGTAATGTAATGTGTAATGTTGTAATGTAATAATGGTGCTTTACTGCTGTTTGTATGTTCCGTTTCTTTGGTATCCATGCAGACCAAAGTAAAGTTCAGTTACAATGGCATTAACAACACTGAAAGTATAACATTTTACTTTTGATGCTTAAATAACAACCTCTAGGTAGGAATATGATTTTGAGATTGCATTATTTTCTGGATTTTAGATCATTTTAGATAACTCCCAAGTTCCCACTGTAATGAGGAATCTGTTTTTTCAACCCTTTTATTAATGACTTGAGTTTATCACATCCCTCCTTAGGGAATGCACTAAAACAACTCATTTTCACGGGCTTCTCCGTTATTTTGAGATTTTTTTTTTTGGTGTGTAAGGGGGTTAAGGTATTTATTTTATATTTACCAAAATGCCTCATAAAACACCTTATGAAACGATTATGCCAGCCATTTTAAGTCTCTCTTTAGTTGTCAGTTAGGTAGAGCAGTATCTCACAAGAGCAGCCCATATTGTAAAAAGGATTTTGAGGAGATAAAAAAAAAAAGATAATTGTGAAAATAATAATAATAATCATAATGATAATCATATTTTCGCTGAGCGCATCAATGTTATATTTACCATTCGATAAAGTGATGCAACTCAGCGACATTAGGATTTTTTTCCCCATTCGACATGCAAAAAAGCGGATGTTTTGCAATTGGTGTACTTCCGGGTAGCACAGCTAGCTGTCTTCATATCAACAACTTGTGACAATGACGGCACTGGAGTAGCTAGTTCAGCTGTTTTACAATGAAGTACTTACTGTTTATAGCCTTTCTGGCTCCTTGTTTGGTCAACGGTGCTATTAAAGCGAGAATTACAACGGAAGAGAGTCGGGAAGAAGACCCGGAGTTCGGTAAGTAGCGAGCTAACCTAAGCTAACGTCAATGTTAGCTGCCCTCAGTTGTGACTGCCGTGTTAAAGTAAAGTTAGTTAACGTTAACTGTCAGAACAGTTTCGTTACTAGAATGATTAAAACTGAAATTTGTTCGGTGCCATTTATTTTATGAAACCATATGAAATGGTATTCTAGCCCGCTAGCTAATTCACCCAAGTGCTGAATAGGAACATGTATAACATTGGCTAACAAGCTAATTAGCTAATATTACAGGGCGGTCAGTGGAAATCGTAGGCTGCCTTCCATGAACTGCCCGGCGCTAGCCTTGTGACCGTGATACTCTGGTGTTTAAATTCACAAAGGCAGTTACTTGGCAATGAAAGATTGCTGTCCCCTCTCCCTGTCCCCCAGAGGCTCTGAGCTCCATCCTGTCAGATTTTGAGGTTCTGCCATGGTCGGGCCTCCAGCTGCACTCTGTAAGGAAGAGGGATGTCGACACCCAGTCCCACCTGGAGCGCCTGGTCAGCTTCAAAGCCCTGCACAGGTACAGTAACACTTTCAGTGACCCCACTTCAAAATACACCTGTGGTCATCCTTGGTTTAGTGTCACAAGTCCTTGCAGTAATGAGTTTGATCCGACTAAGAGAAACGATCTAGAAAGCATATTTTTGCTTTTTATGTGTTGTTTGGGGCAGTAAATGAAAAGCCCAACACTTTCCCAATGCTTTGTGACTTCTCAAAATCGTTAAAGCAGGATACTGTAATGATTTGGCTTCATATTTTAATTTTCTCTTTCTGGTTTCAGACATTTCAAGCTTTACTTAACTACTAACACGGACCTGTTCACTGAGGACTTCAAGGCTGTGTTTGTTGATAAACAAGGGAGGGAGGAGAACTATGATGTTCAGCTACAGAACTACTTCACCGGACATGTTGTTGGTGAGTGAAGAATTTAGGATATGTCTATATATAATCTGTGTATGTGCATCTTTTAATAGCAAAATCTTGTTTCTTTTTGGTTTGTAGGAGAGGAGAATTCACGTGTGCAGGCACATATAGACGGGGATGAGTTCTCTGCCCACATCCTAACTGATGAAGCAGAGTACAATGTAGAGGTAAGGAGCACCCACACTAACAACATTGCTCAGTGGAATCCAAAAAGAAGTATTTTTACTGGATACTATTGTGCCCAAGATGTGTAAAAAAAAACCCCAACATAGCACTGTCAGCCATATTAACCAGCGATTTGATTGAAGTTTAGCAGTAGAGAGGCAACACTTCACACAAGTGATGCCCAGCGTCTGCATCAGCTGCATCAGACATCAGCGTCACAGCTGATGTCTGCATCAGAACAGCAGAAATGTTATGAAAGCATATGCTTTATTTTTTTGAAAAATGAAACTGCGTAATCAATTTCAACCTTTTTATCTACAAACTATGATGTTTTTAAAAAAAATATAATGAATAAATGTTCCAAAAATATGCATATGTGGCAATATGACAAAGACACAATTGATAAAAGGGCATTTCAAAAAAGGGCATAATACTAATGTGGGCAATAACTAAAAAAAAATATTGAGATTAACTGACTGTTAAACAGTCACAGTGAATTCAGCACCAAGTCTTCTTTTCTGGAGTGTTTGAAATGCGCTTTTACGTTCACCCTTGTCTCCTCTCTAATCAGTTAGGCCTGCTGTCTCTATGACAATATTATCAGAGGACTCTCTATCGGGTCGGACATTGTTTGCTTGTTCAGTCCAAATGGTGCTTTCCCATGCCATTTCACGTCTAACACCACTTCCTCTTTATTCTGAAGTCTTAATCATCCTCATCACGATATTGTTCTGAAGGCACATGAGTAATCATATGTGTGGATAGTGAATAGTTTCGATAGAGTTCTGATGTCATTGAGTGTCTCAATGGATAAATGCAAGTCATCTACAGTAATTGTTGAATAGTGCACTGCAGGAGGAGAGAGAGAGAGACATTGATACCTGGGTCCTAATGTCCGATGTTTAGAATTTTCCAATTCTAAAAAATGCAGGCATTTCAAGGCTAAGTATTTATTAAAGTCTTAGATGCATGACAAGAAAATACATTTTTCAATTTTAGTGCCCAATCTCATGGGCCTTTGGCCTTTCTAAGGTTAGATAAGTGTCTTATCTCTTCCATCCTATACCTTTCCTGATCCTTTTCTCCTCCCTGTCTCTATCATCCTTTTCAACGTCTCTCCCAATCTTCCTATCCCTCTTTTTCTCATTTCATTCCTCCCCCACATCTGTCATTTTCTTCCTCTCTATTCTCGTTGCCCCATCTTTTTTTCCCCCTCCCAATCTTTTGAGCCCTGTCACCTTCTTTGCCTCCTCTTGACCGTCCCTGACTCACTTTTTCTGCTCTACTTTCACCTCTTTTGCCCCTCTCTTTCTCTGTCCATCTAGCCCTTGTGGAGGTTTACAGATTCTCCCCATGATGGCCGGGTGCTGGTTTATCGCTCTGAGGACATCAAGAATCTCAGCCGCGTTGCCTCTCCAAAGGTGTGTGGCTACGTCCACGCAGAGGCCCAGAACCTGCTGCCAGACACTGCCAGGATGGACTGGGTGGGACAGGAGGAGGGGAAGGGTAAGCATGGGTGTCCCTCTTCCCCTGGAGAGTTCTGCACACATGTGTGTGTTCATATTCGCTTTCATTTTGTGAAAATGTGTAGGAGGACGATGCAGCATATAAGGAATTGCAGATCATAAATGTGATACAGCTTGGACTCTATTCCACAGCCTTGTTTGTGGATGGTTAAGAAGAGAGATAAAAAGAGTAGGAGGATAACAAATGTTGGAAGGTGGCGAGAAGGAAGGAGGAGGCAGTAGTAGTGAGACAAAGGCGGTGGGCGGGTGATTCTGTAACAGTCATTTTAATAAAAGCCTTTCATCTGTAAAGCCTAGCCTATGTTGTGCACATACACTCTACCGACAAGAGGGTATTATGTAAAAACCAAAGGCCTTTTGATTCCTTTGTGTTGCACTGGAAATGTAAAGCAGAAGTGAATGTTGATGAGCCAGGGGAGATATCTAAAATACCCCTCACAGGTTCCTGGTTGAAAGCACTTTGGGATGTGATTAGAGGTGAAGGTTCTTATGGAGGAGGCATTAAAATTCATGGAGGCTCTGCTGCCCAATGAGATGGCTGTGAGTCGTCACTGGACTCCCACTGCTTGTTGTGAAAGCCAGAGCAGCACACACCCACACTCCTGAGTAGTGTAGAGCCAAGAGCATGTTGTAATGCTAGAAAATGGCCTCCTCTCCCTCCTTTTCCTTTTCTCTTCCTCTTCATCACCAGACTGTTATAAGAGTTCAGAATGCATTTAGTTATCATCATCATCTCTGTCAAAATGTACCTTCTTTAATTTTAAATTTCATCATGACTGGAAGAAAGACTAATAGGAGGCAAAGAATAGAGGCGTATTATGATTTCTGAAGTACAGCAGATATCGCACTCTGGGGAGAAGGAAGCCACATGACACGTGTGTGTGTGTGTGTGTGTGTGTGTGTGTGGCGGGGAGGGGTCTTTGGTCACTGCTTGGAGCAACATCATGCCACACAAGGCTCTCTCAGTAAAGACAGTCGCACAGGAGAAGTCACCTAGTTTAGTCTGTACAACCTGACTCCTCTAGCTTTCAGCATATGGACCCCATTCACCCTTGTTCTGCAAAAATAATGTATCCAGGTAGAATATTTTGGTGTATATCACTATTGGAGTTTTGAGTGAAAATGCTGCGGTTCACTCTGGTTGGAAGAACAAAGGCATAGCTTAATCAGTTCATAGGCAAACAAAAAAGAAGCCAGGTTGCTAAATATGAAAACGAGGGCAATTAACAATGGGATACTGGAGCATGGCCTCATTGTTTTACTTCCTTATGTCCTTATGTATCCATCCTTACATAACTCCATTGAACCATTGAACTCTAATAGCCTATATGTCTGACTCTCTTTGCCTGTGTCAACCTATAACGTCATCTTTATGTTTGACAATGATGCTGCGTGAATGTCTGATCCTCATTTCTTTTCTTTCCCGTGTTTGTCTGTCTCTGACTATTTTTCTCTCTTTCTACCTGTCTGTCTGCCCCCCTCTGTGTGTCCGTTTTTCTCCCTGCTCCTGCTGCCTGTTCCCCTGCAGAGCCGCACCACAGAGACAAGAGACAAGCCCACAATCACAAGAAGAACACCTGCCCCCTGCTGCTGGTTGCAGATTATCGCTTCTTCAAACACATGGGCCGTGGAGAGGAGAGCGTCACTCTCAACTACCTGGTCAAGCTTTGTGTTATCTTCATACCAATTAGTCTAAATAGGGAAATTCAGTAGTGCAGCAAGGATTCACCATGTAATATTCACAAGCTGCGCAAACACACAGCTGGATGCACAATATGAAATATATCAATTAAATCACCATACATGTCGTCCTTAGCTATAATCAGTATAGATGATACATATGATTTATAACTCAAATTTCATGTGTATGTGTGCACAATTGCTGTTTACATATTTATGGCTGTTACTCTGCCTTGATGTGGTGTCTTGGATTTTTTTTTTCTTTCCTTACTCCAGATTGAATTGATTGATCGAGTGGATGACATTTACAGGAACACTACCTGGGACGATGAATTCAAAGGCTACGGAGTCCAGATCCATCAGGTGTGTGTGTGTCTGTCTGTCGTTCTCTGTGTTGTAGTTCCTTGTAATGTGATCACAAGACTGACTTCTGGACCATTTTGTGGCGTTTCAGCATCAGACATCACAGCTCCCAGCAGCATGATAGCTTCATTGTATGTAGTGTCACTCCCAGAAGTGAAACTGAGCATAACGCTGTCCCTCATTGAATTTGAGGACAGCATTTTTTAAGAGGCAGTGAAAGCTTTTGTGTGTGCCTCGTGGGGTAATTTAATTTGTTCCACAGGCTTTGGGAATGAATGGAGACACTGTTTGGTCATACTGTGAATCCCAGGCTCTCTCACTGAAAAGATATGCATTCACTTAGCTACTCTGAATTATTTTCCAATCTTCCTCACCCCTAAATGTCAAGAAGAGCTTGTAATGTGCTACTTTAATCCGCTCCATTACCATTAGGAAAATGTTATAGATTGAAACGTGCTCCCCAAAACAAGATGCTGACTGACAGGGGAAACAAATAGTCACACGGTCCTTTATACCCTAATGAACTTGATGCTCATGTTGTCTGCATTTAACCTAATGTTACATGTCTGAAGTTAGGCAAAGGGACTTTTTTTCTGCCTCCATTGAACAACTAATTTGTATTATGCTTTATTCTAATGAGATAATTTCTGACACATACTATGCTAAGATTATGTCTAAAATGCAGTTCCAATTATTTATCATGGTTTATTGGTGATTTGATGGACAAAATTGTTTAAACTAATATTACGATACACAATTATACATGATGAATTGTGCAGCCCTACACTGTGCCTTCATGAACAGGGTCTTTGATTACCGTTCTCAGATCATCATCAACAAGGAGCCTACTAAGCCTCCTCCTCCCCCAGACTATGTGGGCAGTGGCTGGGTCCACTACAACATGAAGAACAGCCCAGTGGAAGGAAAGGACATCTGGGATGTCAAGAAACTCCTGGAGGTGAGAGAGAGAGAGAGAGAGAGATATGTAGAGAGACAGGGTTCACCATAACATGAGGAACAGTCCATTAGGATGAGGTACATGAGGGGCAGCGAGGTTTGTGAAATACAGTAGGACTTTGTTCATCCAAACCCCTTGGGAATAGATGTTTTTTGGAAGAACGAAATGTATAGAACAGTGAAATGCATTGAATTCTGGACCGACATGTTCAAAATGTGAAACGTGTTTTCACATACATTTTTTAAGTGCTCTGTACTGTCTCATTTGCATTTTGAATGACTATAGTCGCAGGCACCAGCAATGAAATTCCAATGGCTCAGACACAATCAGTACAAAATATTTTTCTAACATTTTCCTCATTGTATCTGTTTGGGAGACTGGTTGGGTTAAGAAGTCTGGTTAATTTAAGCAAAGATCCTACACTGGAGGAGTGTTGATAATACAAATTATATCTAAATGTGAAATGCCTTTTCTCTTCATCAGTTCGGTGTAATGTGAACAAATAAAGGTTTTGAATAGATAACAGATCTCCATGTGTCCCTCAGCAATTCAGTTCAGACATAGCGGACAACGCCTCCACTGTGTGCCTGGCCCACCTGTTCACCTACCAGGATTTTGATGAGGGGACGCTGGGGCTGGCCTACGTGGCCCCCTCCAAGCCCCAGGCCCTGGGGGGCCTCTGCCCCAAACGTAAGGACACTGCCCTTAGTGGCAGAATGGTTTTCTTTTGATAGGATAAACAGTAAATGGTATTCATACAGTTGCAACATCATGTATCAGCTATATTATATGGTTATGGAGGCTGACCTGGGGTATATTGATCTGTGTTGTTTATGTGAAATATTGGATTATGATTATGGCACTATTTGTAGAGTTCTGTATTGTTGCATGTCTGTCATGTTTTTAAGACTATCAGGTTCCTACTATCATGGAAAATCTGTGAAAGTCATGGAATTTGAAAGTAGTTTTTCTCAGGCTTGGAGAATCTATGGATCTATGAATCTATGTTTTAGAAATGTTATCAAAATTTGTTCATAATTCATTAGGGCTGTAACTAACTATTCTTTTAATTACCGATTATTTTTTTTAGAATTGATTAATCATTTAGTAATTTAGTATAAAGACAGATGCCCATCACATGTTGCCAAAGCCTAAAGTGATGTCTTAAAATTGCTTACTTAGTGTGATCAGCAGCCAAAAAAAGTATTAATTTTCTAATGATATCAAATAGAGAAAAGCAGCAACTCTGTGAAGATGTAACCAGCAAGTGTTTGGTATTTTTACATGACTGATGACTAAAATGAATCGATTATCAATATTATAATCGATTAATTTTCTGTCGATCGACTAATCAATTGACTAAGTGTTTCAGGACTATAATCCATTTTTCAGCTGGTCAAGTGCTTGGCTGCTGGTAGATTATTTAACATTTGAAAAGACACTAATAAATATTGAATTGCACAATATGACAGAATAATCATGGAAAAGTCATGGAATTTGAATAGCAAAAATATATTGGAGCTATGGATTGTTGTAAAGCAAAACTAAAACTTATGTCTTTGTTTCCTTTTGTTATCTTTATAGCGTACTACCCAACTCACTCAAGACTCAATGACAAGAAGCCCATTTACCTCAACACTGGTTTGACCAGCACCAATAACTATGGGAAAACCATTCTAACAAAGGTCTGTTTTACTTCGTACTTCATCTTTATTGACAAACAACAGATATTGCTGGGTGCACTCAGTTTCAGCCAAGATGATGCAATGCTATGCAAACAGTCATTCTGCCAAAAATCCATTTCTAATAAGAGCAGACACACCTTTGTTGTAGGTGGTATGATGAGTAATCATTTCAGTTCTTTTGCTGCATTGTTTGCTGCCAAGTATCAGTATGTTGCTTAAGATTGTGCACCAGCAGCTTTTATATATGATAACTGTTATCCTTTAAGTATTGGCTGTTTGTGACCCAACTTCATATTTACACCCAGAAGCCCCTGAGCGTTACTCTTCCTCTGTCAAGATGATAGATGTTTGTTGTCAGTGAACCCAGTGTGATCAGTAGGAGAATATACTGCATGTAATTGTTGGTCATAAGTAAACAAGCAACACGAGCATATGACAAATATCTGACAATTCAAACCTTGAGAGAAAGATCCTCCTTCAACATCAGCATCTCCTTTTTAGTTTAGAAATTTCAGTCCTCCAAAGAGCTGCATGAAGAGTTGTACATTTGTTGTGTGTTTTTTTTTTTTTTGTGATCAGGGTCTTTTTATTGTAATTTTTCACATTATATCATAGATCCAAACAGGTCCAACAGAAAAAGAAAAGGAAACTTAATCGAATCCCCCACCCTGTTGTGTGTTTTTTGTGTGTCTCATTGATTCATAGATACAGTAATAAACTGTTTGGCTATTATCATTACTAACTCTGGTGTATCTGTGTGTTTGTGTCTTTGTCCCTCCAGGAGGCAGATTTGGTGACTACCCATGAGCTGGGCCATAACTTTGGAGCAGAGCACGACCCTGACAACATCCCCTACTGTGCCCCTAGTGACGACCATGGGGGGAAGTTTGTCATGTACCCCATTGCTGTGAGTGGAGACCACGTCAACAACAAGGTAACTTCCCACTGAATGAACAGTACATGAATGGTATTCAAGCTGAACATAGGTTACCATAGAAAACATTACTATACAGCTAGTGTTTGTTAGAGTGTTACCTAATATGTCTAAGTATACAATATCAGTAAAGGCTCCATACAAAAAATGCTGTGGGTTTTATAAAAAAGTCCAGTATCCATAAGTTGCTTATACAGATTGTTTGAGAATTGTGACTCAGATGTTCCTGTGGAATATGAGAGAAACAGTAAGTCTTCCTCCTCCACCATCAGCAAAATATACATATGACTTATACTGTTTTAGTTTGCTTGCAGCAGTTTAAGGCGTGATGTGTAGCTGCATTTTGTATCAGTTGCAGCCTTTTCAGATCTCTTTTTTCCTGAACTCAATAATATTGATCAAGCTGGGCAGTAGTCAAGATGGGATAAAACTTGTGCTTTATTCATATCTGTGTGTTGGTAGATTGTTAAGAATTAATCCAGGAAAAATAAGTGGAGGGGAACCACTTCTAATGCAAAAAGAAAACTATTAAATAGACAGTTGAATAGATAAAAATGCATACAAAGGCCATGGAACAGTAAATATGGCTGTATAATATATGCACACTTTAGGCAAAAAGAGACACCCTTCCTCAGGCAGCAACAATATTTTTCCACATATTATATGCAACTATTAGCTCTAGGAAATAGTTTCTTTTTGCATTAGAAGTTCCACTACCCTTATTTTTCTAGTATTTTGCCTCCATGGGAACTCTTAATCCTTCTCCACACCTTTCACAGTTGTGCAAAGAATGTATCCACTCAGAAGTACATCTAACCCCCTGCCTCTTTTCCTCCCAAAGCGTTTCTCCAACTGCAGCAAGATCTCCATAGGGAAGACGTTGCGTTTCAAGGCTCCTGTGTGTTTCAAGGAGAGGAACAGCAAGGTGTGCGGGAACTCCCGGGTGGAGGAAGGGGAGGAGTGTGATCCCGGGCTGCTCCACCTCAACGATGACCCCTGCTGCACATTCGAGTGCAAGTTTAAACACGCCGCACAGTGCAGGTACGCACTCCAACGGGGACACACGTTGAAAAATAAACACTCAAGTGTAAATTCACACCCAAACATTGGAGCCTCTGTGTAAGGTAAAAATGAATAGCATCGCTCTGATATCTTGCACAGTTGATCTGTTTAAAAGTTGTACAAACTGCACCATCACATACCGAACTTGTGAATCATCATTCAACTTTAGATCTCAGAAAGTCTTTGTGTTACCAGTTTGAGTCACACATGCACTCAGACATTCTCATATCTCTGTTTTCCCCACAGTGACAGGAACAGCCCTTGCTGTAGGAGCTGCAAGTTTGAGCGGGCAGGGAAGAGGTGCCAGGAACCCATCAGTGCGACCTGTAAAGGCATGTCCAGCTGCACAGGTGAGTGCCTCCTGCTGGAGACACGCAAGAACTGCAGTGCTATGGTATTGGGTGCTATTTGGCAGTGGTAAATTAAAATACAATGGGAACAAATGTCATATTTTTTATTGAAATGAGTTGAAATTTGCCACACAAAAGAAGGTGGACAGATCAGCCTTTTGTGTGGTAAAAGAAGGTGGACAGATCAACAGTGCCTCCACAGGGACCCTGAGATGCATGACAGTTTCACTCAGTGTTGATCTTGAACGTTACTTTGACCTCTTTACCTTTCCTCCGTGTCGCAGGCAACAGCAGTGAGTGTCCTCCTCCTGAAAACGCCCCTGACAACACCATCTGTGTCGACAACGGCCTATGTCACGATGGAGAGTGCAACCCCTTCTGCGAAGCCACGCAGAACCTTCAGTCCTGCGCCTGCAACGGTAAGAAGCAGTGCATTTGTCGCAAGATCATGGAAAAATGTCCCAGTGTCCAAACTCATAGATGCTTTTGGTGGATGGTGGTTGTCTGAGTAGCCTTATGTATCTCGACAATCCCCAGAATCTATGGAATATCAAGGAATTTTACAAATGTGTCACTTAACAGGAACATACCAGAATTTTTGATTAGATTAGAAAACTGTAATGCCTTCAATGAGGCAATTTCTTCTTTCAAAGCAATACAAGTGCCATTGTATAATATGAAAAAAGTGATTTGAATATGTGATAGTTCTTGTAAGATATGTTACAAAGAATAAAGAGATTGTTCGCGCAGTCCCAGCTATTGCCACAGTCTGTTTAGGAATGAAACATGACAAAAGAGTTGAATGCCATTTCAAGTAATCTCCTCTTCTTTTTCCAGAGACGGAAGACTCCTGTAAAGTGTGCTGCAGGGGCAAAGATGGCGCCTGTTCTCCCTTCATCCAAAACGATGGCAATTTCCTCTTTCTGCGCAAGGGCAAACCCTGTACTGTGGGCTTCTGTGACGAGGGCGTGAGTCACCCCACCTGCTTCACCTATAGACTGGATTCCAGCTCACGTTTTTCACCATGTTGAATCTTTTTCCTTGCATAGTCCAACACAGTAACTGGAATTGAAGAGTCTTAAGAATGTTTTAGTTTGCTGTTTGTGCCTTCATGAATAGTGTTGATGCTCTCTTGTCCTCACAGGGAAAGTGCATGAAGCAGGTGCAGGACGTGATCGAGAGGTTGTGGGATTTCATTGACAAGCTGGACATTAACACATTTGGTAAGTCAGTTATAATACCTTTAAACCTAAACGATAATATGCTAATATGTAGATGTGAGGGGTTTCATTCTAAAATAAGATATCCCCATTTGACAGAATGACTGATCGCACAAAATTAAAACAAATGATAGACTTTTTTTTAAAAGATAGTAGGTAACAGTAGTGGTTGCTTGAATGGCAACTGTTTTACAGACTGGATCTTCTATATTCAGTGATGAAATTCAGGCACTATTTTTTTTCTGAAATGGACATTTGGAAAATAAACTCCTTGTATGCTGTTTTAAAGAGTAACACCACACCAAAACAATTTGTATTTAATACTATTTATTTATGAAATACAACAACGCCGGTCATATTGTCAACATTTGAGCCCAAATACACTGGTGCCATATTTATCTCACTAAACCTGGCTCAGTTCGCCCTCCAGTGGTTAAAATTAGCTCTCCCACCCTTCACGTTCTTCAACGCAAGTGTTTAAAATTGTGCAGTAGGTGGAGAGAAGCTCAAACTGGGTGCAGAATTACTCTTTAAAGGCTTCTGCTTTAGACTGCTATGGTAGCTGAGTCAAGGCTTGCCTGCCTAACTCTATCTGTCGCTCTCTATATTTCTCTTTCTGTCTCTCTGTGTCCCCATCAGGGAAGTTCCTGGCTGATAACATAGTGGGCTCAGTAGTGGTGTTTTCCCTCATCTTCTGGATTCCCCTCAGTATCCTGGTTCACTGCGTGGTAAGACTGTACATCACATTACATTAGCTCCTAATGTCTGGAGCATGCCATGTACTGCTGTCCTTTTGGATTCTGTAGCATCGTCATTGTTGAAGACAGACCTCCTCTACACCAGCTATCATAATGAATTTATTTCTTTTACTCAGTCAAGGCAAGCGCTGAAACTACTGTCCTTTTGTGTTTGTCTCTGCAGGACAAACGCCTTGATCAGCAGTATGAGGAGAACACCAAGACCTTCTACCCTCCAAGTGTAAGTTTCTCACCTGTCAAACGCTGTGCTCATATGCCCAGACATGATCCTGTGCACTAGCCTTGCTGCCAGACTAACCAGACTAATATAACCCCACAACACTTTTTCTTAACATACTGACATCCTATGATTAGGGAGGGAGAGGGAGCATGGAAATTGATTGTTCATGTTGAAGTATTTGCCTTTTTCTAAATCTATTTCTGGAACCCTGCACTCCTATTTGGAGGAAAAAAAGATTTGTTGCAATTCCAAATATTATTGGAACATTATAGTGGCATATTGTCTGTGACCATTAAACTAGATGTTCCAATAGGTTAATTCACCTAAAAACAAGAAAAACAAAATCATTATAATAATAATAATAATAATAATATATCAGTGTTTACTTGTTGAAACATAAACATCAAATTGATCCCTACTATGTTTGGCAGTGTTTAAAAAGTAAAAAAAGACCAAAATCAGTAGCCTTAAAATTAGTTCTAGTTTGTTTTTTTGCTTTTTGTTAGCTTTCAAAACATAAAAGAGAAATGTTTTGTATTTTTGGTCTCAAAAGAGTAATGTCTCACTTTGTCATTATGTCAAGTTGATGATTATTTTTTTGTCATACATAATAAGTGTTGATTTTTTGAGATATGTGCTACTGTTACACATTAGTACTCTTAAAGCTGACTGACATTTTTGTGCAATGTCACTCTAACACAATCCTGACAAATCTGGTGCTAAATTGACTCACTGAATTGAATATACAGGGGTCAAGGGCAGGAGTCGATTTAGAATTGGGAAGAGGTCTAACTTAAAGCAGCGTGAGCTAGCGGTCGGTCCGTCCATCAGTAAAGGCCTCACTCTCACTGCTGGGTTCGAGCTCCAAATGACCTGTCCATCACTCTTTGCCTTGGCCCCTCCCATTCTCATTGGAACTGCAGCAGATGGTGGAAGTTTGTAGTAGAGCTCCCGCCATAGGTGAGTGCGTGTACCGTGGCTTGGTGTTGCGATGCGTTGCCATTGAGTCCATGATGATGCATGGTCAGTGGCCCACAATTGGGATACTCTTGCAGTCCCTTATTTCTTGATGTAATCACTGATCATGTTTCACGTTTCCAGCCGCCAAAGTCTCCTGCGTCTTTCACCTCACAAATGACGTGAGAGAGGCTCAACCCGAGGCTAGTGCTTGCGTAATGTGACTGGATAGGTGTTAAGTGTATGCTCCTCTGTCCCGCTGTCATCAGTGCAGAGTCATTCTGATCAGAGATTACCTCAAGGAAGCAAGAGTGCATTTCGAGAGTATTCAGACTGAGAGGACTGAAGAGGTTGCACCTTGTTGTCTTTTGTGGGGCCGGATGGAGAGTGTGTAGACCTTTTTAAGTTTGCATCTGCTGCTGTTTAGAGCCACTACGACAAGAGGATAATGTTATTTAGGTGGTTGTGTTTTTTTTATTGGCTGTCTGCACAGTGTTCTGTTAAGTCCTTTTTGGTTTGATTGGGAGCAGATGGAGACTGAGGGTACCTTCCATTTTTTTTATTCAATCCATCCACTTGTAATGGAGATATTGTTTTAAATGTAAGCTAGTTGTTATTTCTTATTAAACATAATGGAAATGACTCAAGGCATACAATACTAAAACTGTTAAGATCCTAAACTATGAAGATCATAGACAAGTAGAAATAGCTGATGGTGTAATTTGAGCAGATTGGAGTAAAAAATGGAATGGATCCCAGCCTCGGTCGAAGACACAGAGCGCTTTGCTGTTTCTTTCTCTCACATGATCTCTTCGCTCTTCAGAGTCAAGACATGCTGAGCGGCCTCGAGTTGGCATCCATGCACATCGTCAAGCCTCCTCTGCCTCCCTCCTTCTCCGCCGGCCGGACCGCGCCCTCCTCCCTGCCTCCACAGCCCCAGCAGCCAGGGCAGGCGGGGCCGGCTCCCGCGGGCAGCAGCAGCAGTACCCCGGCCCCAGGCCCGAGCTGCGGGCCCACCCCGGCCAGCGCAGGGGGCCTACGGATGGCCACCATCCAGGAGGACACCAGCAGCGACTCTCACCTGGGAGAGGAAGGCCTGTCGGAGGACGATTTCACAACCGGAGGAGCTTACTCGTCGGCTACGAAATCCTCCTACGAGGATCTGACAGAACAGAACCCGGCGGCCAGGGACCGGCGCCGCCTGAAGAGACAGGCCTGCATTGACACTAAAGAGACCGAGTGCTGAGGGAAAACAATCAATAGTTTTTGTTGAAAACGCCAACACACACACAACCTGATATGTGTTTTAGGGAACATGTAGATAGATCAATCATCATATGCATTTTTCTCATCGATGAACAGGCGGCACTCGTTGAAAGGTAATGTAATACATGTTACATACATAGCTCAACATTTGGTGATGCACAGAACTGAGGACCACATTTCAGGCAACACTAGATGAGGATATTATTTGGCCAGCTGTAAGATATGGATTAAACCACCAGTACAGATGTACATGAGTAGTCTTGTAATGCCAGTGACTGCAGTTCAAAATAGCTACTGAGTTACTTAATGTATTTGTGTGTAGAGGGGGTTCAGTTAAATGTGTAAAAGCATTAGCAGGGGTCCTTGATTAGATGAAACCTAGAGAGATTGGCCTGTGGAAGTTAATCTAAGTGACTGATTTGCTATGGGCCGGTTCCCCCAACGCATCTCAGAGCTAAGTTATCTTTGTTGTTGTGACCCCATGGATAAATGTGATTGTAGTGTGCAGATGCTTTTCAGCAACCAATCAAATTCAAAACCCACTAAGTTAATCCCGTGGTTTTCACTTGTGTCTTGTTGACGTTAAAAAAAAAAAGTGAGCAATTGTAGATCAAAGTTGAAGAAAGCGTCATATTTAAAACCTCAACTTACCTTTTTTCCCCAAAATGTACTGTCTGTATTGCAATGCAACCTCACAGGTTTGACCCACTTTCACAGTTTTAATAGGTGGAAGATTTGAAATAATCTTCTAGCTGCAGTTATTTTCTGTTGAATGGGAGTGAGACATTTCAGTGTGATACATGGGTAAACTGTTGAGGTGCAGACTAAAGGACACTGAACCGTAACTCTAGTAAAGATGATTATATCCTGTATCTGTCATAACTGCACTTAAAGTATTGTTGGTATCACTGGAGGATTAGCTATATGTGTGTGTTTTAAAATGTACATACTGTACTGTATGTCATCAATGCCTTTGTTCTTGTTAATATTTTGACCTCTTATTTTTAATTGCAAAGTTTTAATACTGTTTAAGGAACAAGCAGGTCTCTTCAGTATTCAATTTATTTTTTTGACCATTTGATAAAACCGTTTTGAAAAGTAAGGGACCCTAAGAGAAAGTTGTATTGTCCTGTTTGTCTTCATAGCTTGGTGATAATCTGTCATGTATTCTTTCTGCTCTTTTCTTCCACACATGAAAACAGCATAGTGCCTTTTCTGATTTTGTGCCTAAATGTTCTATGCCTTCTTATTATCATACTGGAAGCAGAGGAGAATTCCCAATAGATGAACTGGGATCTGGACATCCTGACTTAATTTTAGAGAATTGCCACCTTGCCACTTTTTCTGTCCATGTGCCAATTTGAGCCATGTACCTCCTTCACCTATTTAATGCCGTGTTACCACTGTTGCCTGTGTCACATATTATATTGTACAAATGTCTCTCTTATAGGTCAAGAAAAATGTAGATTCCCTTTATACCATTGGCTCTGCTGCATAGCAGATGCCCTGTGTCATGTATAGGATGGATGCTGTGTATATTAATGTTTCTATGCTGATAAATGTCCACCCTTGAGTTCCATTTATGTTCTTGCTTGCATCAACTACACACATCCTAAAATAATAAACAAAACTCTTTATTGTGCATTTAAAAAAAATAATTGCAATATATGTGTGTCTGACATTTCACATACTGGTCAATACAAATTTTGATCATCACTATCTCAGCAGGTTTTTTTGTGTGTTTCATTTCAGTTCACGCAGACTCCAGTTGCTCCACTGTTTCATAACTTGATTTTAGTCCGTTCTCAGCTTGCCAAGAAATCACTGACTACAGAAACGCAGGAATGCTAGTGAGTGACATTCACTTCCACAGTGTATTCTGTTGTATCTTGAGCTTTCCAAAAGAATCCAGCGCTGTCTTCTTCTTCACTGGTCACACAGCAGGCTGCTCTCTGGGCTCTGGGCGTCCACGTCTCCCCAGTAGGGCAGGATGAAGGGCAGGTCGGCCACGCGGCTCTCCAGCAGCCTCCACAGGTGCTGGGCCACAAACTGGTTGCCCTTCTCTGACAGGTGCAGTCCATCGGACAGGTAGACTGTGTAGTCCTGTGGAGCAGAGGACAAAACAGGAAGGCTCAGGACTCGGGAATGCTTTTATTAAATGATGGATAAAGGGGTAAAGAGAAAGGTGATGGGGAATATTGGAAGATATCGATGCATTTTTGGTTAATGGAGGATTTCTTAGGGAGCTGGGGGAGAATGCCTTGTCAGTGGAGCAAAATCTTACATTGGTAATATATAAGTATTAAGGTCTTCACATTCAGTTAATGTTATTAATCCAAAGCCCTCTGGAATCAAGGTTATTTGAGAGAATTAAATATTCAGAGCGTTGAAATACTGTATATTAAAATGACGTACAATTATGTAACATTAATTGAAAATCCAAAATGTGTATCAACAAATTACTTTTCTAGTGTAATTTCCCACTATAAAAACAAGCATGAGACAGCATCAGTAAAACAAGCTTACATTTTCACATTACCATAGTTTTTTTCTCTTTGTGCCCTGGTTTATTTAAACAACTAGTTTAACTACTGGATTGTACTGTACTGTTTGCTGTGTGGGGATCACAGCGGTGACAGTGGCAGGCATCGATGAAACAGCAGCATTGCCCACCTGTCCGTCTTTCTGCATGAGCGTCCAGAGGTCCAGGACGTCGGCGCCACACTGACCCGCTGCCTGGACACACGCCTGGGCATACTGTCCCGCTACTGAGTTCAGACGATTCAGAGGACATCCTGCAAGAGGAACACAGAGGCACTCGTAATTTCTTCAGGCCAGAAGCATCAGCAAATTGTTGACGTGAGAATACAGAGATATGAGAGAAAACAATGTTTGCGTGTGCGTTACCTTTCAGTGTGCACTCCTTCTCCCAGGCTGGCTCATGAAGAGGAGGGGGGGTGATGAAGACGACTTTGTCTGAGGACACACCAGCTGAGGCCAGGAGTCTGGCAATCTCCTTCAGGTTCTCTGAATACTCCTGCAGAGGGACGTGCTGCTGGGGGTTCTTGTCTGGAGAACGAGGAACAGGGTGTGTGTGAATCACAGATGATCAATTATATCATATTTCTGTGTGGTACCACAGCATTGGTGATCAGTGGAGTGTTACTGTTGCTGGTCTCAAATGATGTAAGTGCTCAAATATCATTAGAAAAGTTCATATAACATCAGAAAAGTATAATCAATCATCAATGAAGTATAGTTTCATTGTCATCTATCAGCCTGGCAAGTGGTTTGTTGGGCCTGTAAGATATGAAGACTAAACACTTAAGAATAACATGGTGATCAGTGCTTGTTATGAAATAAGCTACATGATCTATGTAGCCAAATATCAGGCATTCAGATGAGTCAATCAAGGATCAGTGTTTATCAAAACAGGGCTTCAAGTTACCTTACCTTCAAGAGCACAGTCGTTGGCCCCGAAGAACACAGTGACAGCTGCTATGTTGTGGTCTGCAGAGGTTTGGCTGTTGATGAGGCGAGGCAGGAGAATCTTGGCCCATCTGGAGTTGTAGCCTGACAGTCCTCTGTTCACAACGTCACACTTTCTGATGATGGGCAAAACATGGGTCAGATTTACAGACTGTTAAATACGCATGAACCTGGCTGCTTACATGCATTGCATGCAAGTACACAAAATCACAAAAAGGCATAATGTGCACTAATGAGTTACTAGTTAGGTTATTGCTGTCTTTGCATCAGTTGTGTGGATATTGTATTGCCACAACATCTCAGTTGAGCTGAACACCCATACAAACACAAGGGAAACACTCACCTAGCTAGTTTGTTGGCTAACTCTGAGCCCCATCCATTGGCTTGGAATGAAAACTGAAAGAATCAACAGCACACTGTCACTCAGATCAAACAGACACTCAAACCATAAATATATGACTGTACGACTCAGACAAATCACCCGCTGTCATTCATTCAAAACTTGTGATAGCAGACTAGCAGCTGACAGACTGATAATGAAAGTGAAAGAATAGCCGCCTGGCAAACAAAATACGTGACTTGTGTCTGTAAAAGCTGTTTCATGTGCGAACTAACCTGAGTGATGGAGTCGCCAAATAAAACCACTTGAGGCCAACGTATTGTTTTTAATTTGGACATGATGAACCTGCAGCGTAAACCGAACTTCCAGTATAATAATGTTATTTTCAGGTGTTGCATACAATTTGGTTCTATGTGAAATATGACTCGTTTCCGGATCCCGGTGTTACACCGCACTGGACACCAAATCACACTTCACAATAAAAGCCTTTACATTTGGTCGTTTTAGTTCTCATGTATATTCAGTAAAAAGACCTGTTACTGTAAACATATGTGGTTTGTTTACGCCTATACTTATACCCCTACTTTTGCCGGTTTATACCTAGGCTATACCCTACTATAAAAGTTATAACTATACTATAAACCCCCCACCGGGAGGCGCTGGACTTGGAAGGCTGCCCTTAGTCCACGGAAGTCTGCTTTTCTTCTTCGCTCCCGGTAAACATGGCGGAGGTCAGGCTGAGACTTGGAAGGGGAGCCTACAATATTGCACACAAAACATGTAACCAATTCCTTCTAGAAACTCGGAGCAAACAAGGTAAACGTGCAATACATAGTTCTGCTTTATCGACGGGATTTTTGTTGGGTGACATGCAAAATGTCCAAGTTAATAGAGGCAAAACTGCGGACAGACCGTCTTCTCAGCAGGACGCGACCGTTGGAGTTTCTTACACAACTGAAACCTCTCTGTTCGGTAACGACCTCAGGGAAAGGGACAGTGTTGCTGAACTTTACCACAGCATTGGACTCAGCAAAGAGGGATCACTGTATAAACTTGCAAGGAATAACACTTTGGATAGAAAATCCTTTGACACACGGTACCGGACTACGGCGACACGCAACACAAATCGCACTTTCTGCACTTCCAGGTTGGCCCGTCGACAACAGAGCCTCGTCGGTCGTCATTTGTTGCTGGGTCATGAACAGTTGGTGTTCAGCAGGGCTTATAGCGGTAACGGAGACCGGTCTGAGCCCCTGTATAAAACCAGAACAGGCTATTATGATGTCCTTGAGGTGCCACCTAACGCCACTCAAGCCCAGATAAAAACAGCTTACTACAAGCAGTCCTTCATCTACCACCCGGACAAGAACAGCGGCAGCGAGGACGCCACTGTCCGCTTCTCTGAAATCAGCGAGGCCTACAACGTGCTGGGTAACAAGGGGCTGAGGAAGAAATACGACCGGGGCATTTTGAATCAGGCAGACCTGACTGGAGCCACCAGACCCTCCGCAAAGGACACCAGCGGCTCCGCGAAACAAGCCAGGACCCGCCAGTCTGTCGTGGGCGTCGATGGCAAGGGCGTCTTCGACTTCGACAAGTTTATCAAGTCTCACTACAGCGAGCAGCTTCAGAGAGACAAAGACATACGAGTCCGGAAAGAGGAGATGCTGAGGAAGAAGAATGAGACGGTCAGTGACTGGAAGCTGGGCAAGATGACAGAGATGGCCGTAGCGGTGCTGCTGGCGATGGCCCTGGCTATAATGCTCAGCTTAAAGCGGGGCTGAAGCTGAGTCACAGAGGTGGAACTGGATGTGTGCATCATGGTGTTATTTATACTTGTAGGCTTTTGCAGGACGGCAGGGTCCAAAGTCAAGTCCCCATGTTGACTAGCATCCACCCTGCTGAAGTGTCCTTGAGCAAGAAGACCATTGGCATCAAATGGATATGGCCAGTAATTGCACTTGCCATACCTTACCTAAATGATCCTAAATTTGATCAATTTGATTTACATTTGTAGTTTTTAATATTGTAATGGAGAGCAGAGGCAGCCATACCTGATCCTATCAAGAGATCAGGATCATTGTTTCTTCTAAGCTGTGTGTGCCTGTGCAAAACAGGTTGGAGACCTTTCCCACATATAATAATTACTAAATAATATCTTGTCAGTCATCGGTAATTGTCCTCCTTTGTCTCCAGAAATTCAGTCAATATAGTAAGCGGGTTTCAATGTTTTGGTGGCAAGTGATATTAGATGCAGGGACTTTGCCATACCTTATGGTTTAGCGAATTGACGCTCCTGAGCAAGACACTGAATCCCTACCAGCTCCAGGAGGGCTGATCTGTAGCTGACCTCTGACCTCCCTATTGAGGGGATAGACAAAAAATAATCTACAGGAACCTACAGGCATTAATAAAGTGTCACATTACATTAACAAACTACTGAGCGTGATGACATATACCATCATCATTTGGGCCAACATCCCCTTGACATCTATGCAATAGATACATTTTCCAAAGGATTAGGCTAAATTGTCCTGTTGATAGTTGCTAACCTAAGGACAAAGTGCATATGATTGAATTCCTCAGTCTGCCAGCCGTGTATCACAGGACAACTGTACACTTTCTCACTCTGTAACAGTGAATTCAATACTCAGCTGAGATTTTGTCCAAATGTTTCAGTCATTGCACACTTAGCTGTTTTTTTTTGTTTGTTTTCATTTTTCAGTCATGTCACACAAGTCAGCCTGAAACCCAGCAGAAATAACACACTGTGCCATCATGTATACTATAATCCTGATGGATTCCACAACACTGAGTGAACATGCTGACAGAAGTCTTCACTGGTTGATTTACAACCTGTTTGTGCTACAATTCAACTCCTTTGGCTTTTATAAAGTCATCCTACATGCAGATTGCTTTATTTTTATTGGTAAAATATAACTTTTGATTATGGTTTCATGTATTGCTATTCATGAAAAAAGTAATAGCAATTTAACGGAATATGTGACATGTGGAACAGGTTGTGCTAGGAAGTGTAGCTCCTAGCAAATTTGTCAATCGTGTCTTGAGAGGCCATCAGTAAGGCCAAACTGGACATACAGGAACCGTCATGGGAATCATTTTGCTGATTTTGGTCAGGTAGTTCAGTTGAAGAATGTGCCTCAGATGATATTTATTGTAAAAAATAAATGGCTAAATCGTATCTCCTGATATTTAACAAATAAATTATTTATGAGTGCTGCTGTTGGAGCAGTGAAATAAAATGTTGCTCGGGTCTTTTAATAGCATGCACCACCACTCTTAGTCAACACCAACACAGAGATTGGCATGTCTGTTTTTTAGTAGCATCCATCAGATGATAATATACATCGACTTTGTATAAAACACTGAATCTCTGCCAGCTTCAGGGTCGCTTTCTGGAGCTGAACCTGCTGAACCTCTGGTTGACCTGTGGAAGGACAAGCAAATAGAAAATTCCCCTACCAGAAGTATCACATTATATTATGATTACAATGAAAGGTTTGTGACAATTTTATTTTCTATAGCACACATTTTTAAATAACAGGTTGGAATTCTTTTCGTGACTGGGAAAATGGATATGTATAATCTACGCTGTTTTATTTTACACACATCAATAATATGAAAGTTTCATGTTTGTATATCAAAAAGACAGCGACAGGCCTTTAGGTGTAGGTTGAGGCTGTTGGATTATCTTTGAGAGCTAGAGGGAAAAATTAAGTTCTCAGAACATAAAACTTTCTTGCCCCTAACCGGCAAACTGTCACTGCCAGCTGTAACTGTGTCATGTGGTATTGGGAGGGGAAAGCAGAGGAAACCACATCTATTAATAACTACAGTAACTGTAAATTCATTTGCTAGATAAAACCCCACCTGTACAATGTGTTGTGCCTGAAAAAATGGATGAAAAAAATAACATCTAAAAAAATTCTAGAAAACGAAAACATTAAAATAACAGCAAACATAATTTAAAACAAAAACAAAAAAAATCTCTTAACAGCAGATGCAATAATTACCTTCATTGATTATTTCCTAAATTACTTAACAAGACACACTGCTGTCATCAAAGCACAGAAGTTTATGCAAAAATGATGAGTTCTATTTTTCACTTGTTATACATTGATCACAGAAGTTTAGTGCATTAACAAATACACTGTTTACATCAAAGGTAAAAGTAAACAAAATAAGTCAGTGTCAGATCAGTGCAATTCAGTCATGCATTTAGCTCTCAAGCTACAGTGAATCTACAGAAATACAGTAAATTTAAGTGCTTTTAAAATTTTAAATACTTACATATCAAAAAACTTAAGTTGCCTACTAAAAGTATGAAAAGAATTCTTTCTATCTCCCTTATTTTCCCAGCAATTTCCTCTTGTAATCCTGATCCCCATGCACTCCTCACTATTGATTGCTTGTAATGTTGGTGATCAAGAAAATTAAGCTTATTTTACTGTTGCACACATTATAAGTGACTCAAGATAAAAGCATCAGCTAAATGCCTAAAATGTAAATGTAAACTTAAGATGCATATCAATCGATCCAGTGTACCACTGTTGAACCAAAGAGAAAGACAAGACGGGTTTCACCCATAAACGGAACCTTTTTCTTTTCCTTCTGTTTTCCTTCATATTCAATTAATGAGGTCAAGGGAAAGACAACTAAGGGACCAATCTGGTCTTTCCAAGTCTTTCAGCATGCTCTGCAAAACACACACGTCTGGGATGCCTGGGATTGGTTGTTAAGGCTGTCAATCACCACCCAGGTCGATGCCAAATGACCAATCCTGGACGGGGCCGGTGCATAACTAAATGATTAGGATCTATAGATTGGACATAGCCAGTGAAACCAGCGCTTTCACATGTGGGACGGATACAATTCTGCTGAGCTGAATTGATATAGATGATGGTAATTTGGAACAGTGCACAAAAGATGGATGCAGCCAGACTAGTCCATCAAAGATGATGCATGTTTCTGAAAGAGACCCAAGAACCACTGGTAACCTTGGGAACATTTGTAATCCAGTTCAGAGATGCTATCCGCTCATTCACTTTCCCCACTGAATATGTATAAATATTCTTCACTTTCATATCCATGATGTCTGAGTCTCAGGTCACTTGTTAGGCCAATGGTGAAGTCTGTCCTAACGTGTGTGTGTGTGTCTCCAGGCTTGTCCGGTCTCAGACGGTGGGGTTGAGAGCGTCATAGAGCCGCTGCACAGCCAGCTCCACCATCTCCTTCAGAGAGTCGTCCTCGGTGCAGTCGTCCTCATAGCACACCGTCTGCCGAGGGGAGAGGAAGCCAGTGAGAGACATCAAAAGAAAAACAACAAAACCGCACCTGTTGCATTTTTATGTCAGTGTCTGGGTGTGATATACGCTGAAAGCTTCTTACTCTTGTTTCCAGGCAAATCTGGACGGTCTTCCCATCGACTGTCACAGCGATGTTTTTACCATCCCTGAAATCCACACATTCATCTCCAAACATGTCTCTGAGGAGAGAGACAGGGAAAGAAGGATTATAACTAAGGATTACCACACCCACTCTGTGTGTGAGAATGTGCTTATTGAGTTTTTTGTATATATCTTATTTATCTGTTTGTTTGTTGTGTTATATTTCTGTGAACTGCCTTTTGAGATCAAACTGTTCACATTATGAGCAAGTCACTACAGATATACAGTAGATACTCACTGCAACATGACCTCCAGTCTGGCATGGAAGACCTCCATGTCCACAATGGCACTCTGGTTCTCCATGACTGTTGGTGAAACACAAATTGAATCACATGAATCACATTATGGGCAGGCAACATGCAACAAAGATGGCTGCCTATCCTCCCATTCAGTAACCAGTGGCTTTGAGATGATCATGCCCTTTTCTATCAGTTCCATTTCACTGATACTAAAACAGTAAATGGGTTCAGACAAAGCTCTCACAGTAATTCATCGCATGCTTCCTGCACTTAATAAAACATTCAAAACTAAACAGAATATGGTTAGTCGAGATAGCCATCTACATTCTTTATGTAGTCAGAGACGGTGGCCAAACCAACCTTTCTGAGCCTTGGGGTTTGACTGGACCTCTAGCACCACTGTAGTGACTGCATCAGCATACATGTCATTCAGAGGGTTAGCTATCCACTGGAAGAGAAAGGGGGTTGAGTTAGTTGCAGCCATTATACAGTTTGACTGTAGGTCAGAGGCTCGATATAAGGCAGCTGTACAACTCAACTGGAGGGGACTGAGGGGAACTGGACTATGTTTTCTTGAACCACACACAGCCAAAGCAGAAACAATCACAAAACCTATGCCTGATCAACATGGATTTTTGTGAACACAAACTGAATTCATAACATGAGACACCGTAGGTCTAAAGAGAGACAAAATTGTACATCAGCAAAACACACAACTCCCCAGCTGGTTGAACTGGTCTAACCTCTCACCTCCAGCAGCACCATGCCGACCTCGTGGATCAGAGTGATGTTTTTAAAGATCTTCAAAGTGTTCTTCTCAGTTCCATCCAGCTCTTCCACATCACCTGAGACAGACAGCAGACTGCAACAGTCAGCATGGGGTAAACTACAATTTGGACTGCTGGACTCCACATGAATGGAAGCGGGTTTGGTGCAACAAACATTAAGAGTTTATTCCCAAAAGTTCACACACACACACACACACATATATCAACATGTAAAGTTTATGGTCACACAGTACACATGCACAAACATGGCGGTCTTACCTGTGAGGTTCCTCAGATGGCAGACAAGCAGAGAGTAAGGTCCAGTGAAGGGAATCGCCTGGGTCTGTTTCACCGTGCTCATAGCCAGCTCTGTATAGGCTGCAAACCAGACACATCAGGTCAGCAATGTGTTTAAACGTAAAAAAAAAAGTGGAACTGACTGACACCAAGAGATCCCGATCTCGACTCTCAAACTTGTTGGAGTCGAGGAATTGACTCTTTTTGGGGTGGAAGAGGAAGCGGCAGTTACTCACTCGACAGGTCCGAGGGAGTGAGGATGTGGTAGTTGAAGTTCTTCTTCACCAGGATGCCCGACACCCTCTGACCCTGGACACACTTCTTATCAGCCAGAGAACCCATCACCTGAGAAGAAGTGCAGGAATCAATAACTCTGACTTACACAGTCATGTAATAATGCAGAGCACATAGTGAATTCAGACCATAAAGCCCATACAAATTTCTCCAGAGAGAGGGGGAAAAAACCGAACCGAAACAGAGAGGCAGTTTATTTACCTTGGCCAGTTTCTCCCCTCTGAAGTTGAGGGTGACGGCTTCGGTGTTGCGGGGGTTGTGGACCTCGATGTGAACCTGGTCGTTGTCCTCATACTCCCTGATCAGTGCGGCCTTCAGACGGGCCATCTCATTCTGCTCCCCATGAACCAGGATCTGAGGATGACACACAGACCAGAATTTAAGGAGAATCAGGGAGGCAGAGACAGTGAGAGAGAGACACAGGTGGCGCTCTGGTTCTCCTACCACATGCGGAGGTTTAAGTGCTCTGATGAACTCGCTGGTCTGCTGGTAGTCGGTGTGGGCAGAGAAGGAGATGTAGTCCACTGACATCTTCAGCTGCAACTTCTGACCTGACATGGTGGTGATCTCCTCCGGCTCTGACATGATGTGCTGCAGAACAAACATCATACCACACTGAGGTGCTTTCATATAGTTATACACTTTGTACACATTCAGTGCTGCAATAGACGCACGTGATTCAATTTTAGAAGATCAAAAAAATGAATGAAAATGATTGCACTTCTACCACAGAAATAAGGAAGAAAGGAATATCGGCTGAATCAAAATAACACATTGCCCCTTACTGATCCTTTAATAAGCTGTTAATGCTGCTACATGTTGATCTTTAATAAATAAGTTACTGGCACCTTGGCCAGTGTCCCCTCTACACAGTATCCAGCGATGATGACTCCGTTCCTCTTGTCGGTGCACCAGCTCTCAAACAGCTCTCTGGACAGTCCGCTCTGCATCATACCCGGAGACGCCATCACCACACTGGGGCCGATGTCGTCAAAGTGATCCATGCTCTGCAAAGAACAGACACCAGAGTCATAGTACCTCAGCAGATGAGCTTCCAGCCAGTGTGTTTAAACGACGAGCAGCACACGCAGGATGGAAGCTCTACCTTGAGGTTGCTGATGTGCTTGAAGACGAAAGGGTTGTTGATGTTGATGGCCTTGCGGATCTTGTCGTTCATGGCGTTGACGTAGGTCTGGTACACAGCCATGCACTTCTTGGCCAGGGATGAGGCGTAGTAGATGGGGATGTCATGGAGCTCTGGGTGGTTCTGCCAATACTCATCTGCAGAGGAACACGAAACACAACCTTACACACACTTCTGTCTCATACAGAGTGGAATGGAGATGTGACGGACACAGTTAACTTTTAATGTGCTGTATCAGCAATTTTTCTCTCATAACTCTCAGATGAATGATAGTGCTGAATATCAAGGATAGCAGCGTAGAAAATAGCACTGCTGTTATATCATGGTGAAATGGGCCTTTAGAGTCATAATGCCTAAAGCAGGGAGTCGGCACAGGACTTCTCACCCAGGATGAGCAGCAGCTCCTGGGCTCGGCCCAAGGCGAACACGGGGATTAAACAGCGACCTTCTCTGTTCACAATGTCGTGGACGGTGTTACAGAACCGAGCCTCGCGCTCCTCCCTCTTCTCATGGATGTGGGTGCCGTAGGTGGACTCCTGATAAAGGAATAACAGCATTTAGCGATAAGTTGCGATCATCTGCAAATTGATTAAACACATGATTGATTACATTTATATGCAAAGCACTTTCGGCGTACTATAATTAGGATGTCAGGCTTGACGCTGGGGATCTCGGCTGCCATCAGATGCCTGTCTTCTTGTCGGGAGAAGTCTCCAGTGTACAGCAGCTTGGGAGGGACAAAATGAAGCAAGACAAAACAGCAGATAATGGCTTTGTTTAGTGGACACTCCATCAACATACAGTGTTCTCTAAAACAGAACATCTTGTTGTACATAAAACAAACCAGGATGTCCTTTATGTAAGAGAGCCAGTACCTTGACTCCAGCTATTTCGATCATGAACATGGCGGCTCCCAGGACGTGTCCAGCATGGTAGCACCAGAACTTGATTCCGGCCACTTCCTTCACCTCGTGGAAGTTGATGGTCTCGATCTTATCCATGCTTTCCTCCAGGTCGGTCTCAGTGTACAGCATGTCGTCTGCCGAGATGTTGCTGCAGTAAATCAAAGTCAAAACTATTGCAGGCTAGATGATAATTCATGTCAAAATATTGCATGAGTGGAGGGACATTAAGGATTTACAATTATGTGTGACACTGTCTGATATTTCACTGTCAGGAGATAGGTGGAGAGCTGCACCTTTTTCCCCAAGATTGTTCTATAAAGAGGAATAGTTCCTTCCACACATGATCACTGAGTGATAACATACAGTAAAGAGAGCCCAACCTGACTTTGACGTAGTCGGACAGCAGCCAGCGGTAGATGGCCTTGGTGGCGTGCGTCATGAAGGTCCGGCCTTTGAAGCTGGTCTTCTGGAGGAACCAGGGCAAGGCTCCACAGTGATCCAGGTGGAAGCTGGTGAAGAGAGACAGACGTCAGCATCAAACAGTATATATCCTTACTCATCATGGATCAGAAGCAAAATCACTCGATTTGCAAAGTACAATTTAAATAGAGGAATTTGCCTTGGTGACATTGGTGCAGTGATATATTGACAACTAATGTAATAGCATGTGTACATGTGCTATTACAGAGGGCTTGACTAGCTGAAACTCACTGGCTGATGAGCAGCAGGTCGATCTCAGCTGGGTCGATCAAGTCTATATAAGGGAGAGCATCCATTCCCTCCAGGCCCGGGTGGATGCCACAGTCCAGCTGCCGATCACATGGGAAAAGACACAGAATTACATGTTTACAGCTTACATCTTAATAGCACACCATCCTCTATCCTTATTACTAATTCTGTTCACCATAACTCAGTTGATATCAGTCTTATTGGTCGTAGGAATATTGCTAGTTTTAAGTTTTGAAGTCAGGTATAGATTCATTTTGCCTGTTTGGGGTGCAGCAGCCCACAGGCAACACAGCTTATCTACACTTTGTTAACATCATTCCTCTATAGCACACTAGCCATATGTAGGTTTCCTATGTTGTGGACAGTGTGTCAAGCATAAATAAGTGTAACTGCGTGAGGATTTACCATTATTTTCCTCCCTTTGAATTCCAGGATGATGCATGACCTGCCAACCTCCTGACCAGCACCCCTGTACGTGGGAAATGAGCATTTTGCACGCATTTATTGATACTGTGGTTACATATAGGCACATACTGTAACATTCAGTCATTATCACTACCAAGTTATCCTTCAGTCATTAGGCTTATTCATGAAAATCACAGATAGTAACTCACAATGGTCGAATGAGGAGCTGGTCGCTTTCCTCGGCGGGGACAATCACATCTACTTTGCGTTTTGCAGCCATGGCTACCTACGCTGTTATATTTGAAGAGAGGAAAAAGACAGCTACACTATATCATAGTGTAGAAACTGGGAACTGTTATCTGACAATACGTGCAGTGTGTTGAATGAATGGGAGGGCGGTCTCTTGAGGTGAGAGACTTCCGGTGGTGGGCCAAAATACCGCCGACGAGAAACCGAGGCGTTGACATTTGTTCCGCGACAGTTGTTTGACTTTCTCGGCTATTGCCATAAACGAATTCACGTGAATAAAATAATAAAATATTAAAAGGGTCATCGTAAATATCAAATCCGTTCAGAATTATCTCTGTTACTTAATACTTTACACAAGAGAGACTCTACAACAATGAATTCATGGGTCTACGATATATCGGCTCAACATCCAACTTCATGGATAGTGTTTTTTGTTAACCACTGTGCTACTTTGCTGCGTCCCCTTTAAGTGGCGTTGGGTGGAGGCTGTGAAACTCAAAAGGAAGCTGAAGTGTCAACTGTAGATAAACAGAAAGCTACTCAACCCGCTCCTTTGAAGAAAAATCACTCTACATTGAGACGATCACCTTCCACATACTTACAGGTATGTGGCCATGTGTGGGGAATGAGCAGCGCGTTTGTGTTTGCCACTCCCTGGTGAAAAACGCCGTTTTTCAACTTGGTGTGAAACTGAATGCGGTGGGGGACATGTTATAGGTGGGGTAGGGTAATACTGTTTATCCTAGCAACGGGTTTCCGTTAACGGAGGATTCATCAACGGCTTGAGTACAACTGAGCCCGTGTAGATCCGTGATGAGAGCAAACCAAGCAAGTAAAAGTATGGCGTCCATACCTGTTGATTCAGTTCTAAATATTTAACGCTACTTATGCAATAAGCTAAGTGTTTCAAAGTGATGTTACAACAGCTAAGAGTGGTTTGGCACGACTTAAACTATAGCACATCATTGTATTTAAAAATTAATAACACAATTGTTCGCACATTTTTTATTTTAATGTGTAATATTAAAACAATCATGAAGTGTTATTCTTCCGCCAAGTAATATAGTTCTTGAACGGCAGCGAAATAAAATGGTTGCCAAGCAACACGGTAGCGTATTAATATTTTAATGAATGATTTTTTATTTTTTTTTGCCGTCACAGCTGTGCAATTATCGGCTTCTAAAGTGATTCAGCCAATTAAAACAAAACTATTAAACCAGAACTATTCTCATACTGCAAACTTATTGATGTAGTTGGGAGATAGGCGTGTTGGTGGGGGTCATGAGTCACCTGAGGGCCTTTGTTTACAAAACACTTGTGTTTTGAGGACAGCATCCTCCCTGATTTTTGAAACACTGACACTGACACCGGCAAAGGATAGCTGCAGGGTTACTATGTTGCTGAAGGTCCACGCTCTCATTTATAGGATGCTCAACATTTAGGCTAACTTACAGCCTACAGGTCAGCATCAGTTACCAAACCCATCACCTTTATAGAGACAAGAAAGTCAGCCCTGCGGTGTGTTTAACACTGTGTGGTGTGTGATGCTCAGGTGGGCGGGGCTGGAGGGCTGCAGGGCCGTCGTCATGGTGAAGGATGTTCCGGAAGGTCAAAAAGCGCCACAGCAGCAGCAGCTCTCAAAGCAGTGAGATCAGCACCAAGAGCAAGGTACAAGACCACACACACACACACACACACACACACGCACACACACACATACACACACACACACACTCAGCCAGAGAGAAATGCCAGATATTCCTTCCCCACAATCTCCCTGTTGTATCCAGCTGAGGTCTTACTGTGTTTGTGTCTGTCTGCAGTCTGTGGACTCCAGTTTGGGCGGTCTGTCCAGGTCCAGCACTGTCGCCAGCCTCGACACAGACTCCACCAAGAGCTCAGGTCAGACCGACCAGTACCACTGCTATCTAGTTCTTCCCAGGCTCCTCTCTTGACTTCCATCCTTCCTTCCTCTCCCTTCTACTCCTCCCCTTCTTCTCTCACTGATTGTTTGACTGACTGTTCCTGTAGGTAACAGCGCGTCAGACACGTGTGCCGAGTTCAGGGTGAAGTATGTGGGAGCCATCGAGAAACTGCAGTTTGACATGAGCAAGACCCTCCAGGAGCCTCTGGAGCTCATCAACTATATTGATGCAGCTCAGGTAAGAAGCTGGTAAAGTGACCTGCACAGCGGTAAATAAGAACACGGATGTTCAAGCAGGGATGGATGCTTTGCCAGTTCCCTGGGCCTTACTTTTAAGCGTCTGTTATCTCCACTCATAGCAGTCAATATCCCATGCCATGTGAATTTACGATCTCATATAAAACACTATAAATCCCTTTCGCAGCAAGATGGAAAACTGCCCTTTGTGCCTGGAGACGAGGAGATGATACTGGGAGTGTCCAAGTATGGAGTCAAAGTGGCCTCTCTGGACCAGTGTGTGAGTAGTGGCTTTGCTTACCAAAGCAATAAAAAAGTGATATACTGTACTTGAGATGAGTGCGCATTGATTGGGCCATGCAGTACCGCTGTGTCATCATCAATACCGCGTAACAGCATGGGTTATGAATTCAGTATCAAATTTATACTTTTGACGTGGCTTCACACAAGGCTGCTGACTCAGACATTTCACTCGTTCCCTTTTCCAACACATTGCCCATTTTATCTGAGCAGATACATTGTGAGCTGAATTTGAGATAGGTTTAGGCTTTATCTGAAAATAAAAGATTTTTGTTTTAATGGAGATCCACCACAGGAACAACACTGATGGATGAGGCTAATCTCTTCTGACAGCGTAGCACAAATGGAAAAAAGAAAGTTGCTTGATCTAATAAGTCCATAACCGGGTGTTTAATTGTCCCCCCCCTGGGTAGGATGTGCTGCATCGCCACCCTCTCTACCTGATTGTGCGGATGCTGTGTTATGATGATGGCCTCGGAGCAGGAAAGAACCTGCTGGCTCTCAAAACCACGGACACCAAGCAAGAGGAGTGCAGCATCTGGGTCTACCAGTGCAGCAGCTCGGTGAGTGGTGGAGAGAGAGAGAGAGAGAGAGAGAGAGAGAGAGAGAGAGAGAGAGAGAGAGAGAGAGAGAGAGAGAGAGAGAGAGAGAGAGAGAGAGAGAGAGAGAGAGAGAGAGAGAGAGAGAGAGAGAGAGAGAGAGAGAGAGAGAGAGAGAGAGAGAGAGAGAGAGAGAGAGAGAGAGAGAGAGAGAGAGAGAGAGAGAGAGAGAGAGAGAGAGAGAGAGATTCTGTCTTCATGGTATGAAGGTGCCAGACTTAAAGAAATCAAAGTATATCACATAGGATAGGAACATCTGCCCAGCTGCTGAACACGGCTTGATTTGATGGTGTTGTCCTCCGTCTGAACAGGAGCATGCTCAGTCCATCTGCAAGGTGCTGTCGGCCTCTTTTGACTGCGCGCTGACGTCAGACAAGTCCTGAGGCCAGACAAACAGGAGCTGAGATCTGTCCAAAAGTGGAAGCTGAATGGTTGCAAAATCACCAATAATTTATCAGGAGACCATCAGGGCTGCGTTCTCATTGTCAAAAAAAATTGCAACCTTTTCCTTTTTTTTTGTAACCTCACTTTATCCTCCTTCAGACAAGTTCTGGTAAATATCATGAAATTATAGACAATTGCAGGGCAACTGTTCTGTGTCATCTGGTTAGTTTGCAGTGGAGCAAGATTCAAGCCTTTATTGAGATTCAGCCAATGCCTTATCTGACAGCAAAGTCAAATCACTTGCCTTCTATTTCTTGCACTATCACCACCCTATCACCTCATTTTCCATTTGAGACCAGGACTAATTTGGATTTGTCTAAGTCATTTCCTTTATTTGTAATGTTTTCTTTACCTCACTTGTTTCCTTGACCTTGCTAACAAAAAAAAAGTTAATGAGTAAGATCAAGGAAAGGTTGCAAGGAAGGGAAAGGGTTGCATTTTTTTAAACATCTGAACACAGTCCACTGTTTCAGCGTTGTAATGTAACTTAATCTTATTTAATGTAAATAAGGACACTTGGTACATAATGTTGTAAACCATCTATAACAGCTGTGTGAACACATGGTAATTTGTGGGAGACATTGAGTCTGTCAGTGGAGAAACTACATGGTACAGGGATTTGATGACATGCACAGGCAGGCTTTGGTTAGAAATCCCATTGTTTTCCTTTATTAAAATGAGAAAAACAATATTGGTACACATAGCAGTTACTATCTGACTTGAAGGTACATTACAAAGATGCTTTAACTGTGTCCCACATCCCACATTTTGTTTCCTGTGTTATGTATTTTTTTTAAATTAATTCACCAATTTTAATATGAACCATTTGATTTTCATTTTATAACTTTTTAATTTCTTTGTATTGTATTACAAACATCTACGGATGTTTTTTGGTCCCAAAAGCTTTACATCTGAAATGGTACTGGCTTCATGTTTTTAAGTAGTGATTAAATCTGCATTCATTTGACTACATTTGCAAACAGCAGATAAATCCTCATTGGGTCTTATTTGCATATGAAAAATAAGGGGCAAGAACTTGTTTACAGTTCTGGTACAAATCACAAATCACCAGCTGCACATTGTACATCATGTTAGTGTTTGCCTTTCCCTTTTCTATCTAAACCTCTTTTTCTCTCCTCCATTTTGCCTTGGTCAAGTTGGGATTGGATCAAATGGACAAGTGACAATATGGAAGACTTTGATCCGGTACAATAAAGGAGTGGGTGTTTTTATTGATCATTATGGAAAGTGTGATTTTTCCTTTTCTTTGAGTGTGTATTGCTCTTTCTTCCTATGATCATCCTTGTACTATTGAAACTAAGATGAACAGATGCTGGAATATTCTCCATCAGAGGGAGCTCTTGCTGCATCACACAATTTTTTATGGTACCTCAAGAATCATTGAATTGCATTGTTTAATTCAAAAATGTTATATATCCATTTCAGAAAACTGCTACTTGAAATTATCAGTTAGCAATATGCAATTATTTTGTAAGCAAAGGTCTTAAGATGACTCGTAACATTAATAGTAACCCATAATGATCTTTACTTTCATGTAGGGAGTAGGGATCTTTTTTCCCCCAAATAGAGGATCTCTCATTTTGGAATAAAACTATCCCAACACCATAAAGTCAAACATGCCATTCTAGGATTACTGATTAAGAGACAGACAGACTGGACCATTTATTATTTTATATTTTATTATTCCAGTTTCAGTTTCCCATTTATTTGCACAATAGAGTTAAGAGTCAATGCAGTGATCCACAGTTAATGAGAATGAATTGTTTATTTTCCCAGTTGTGTGTGTGTTTGTTTGTGTGTGTTTGTGTGTAGGCTAGTTGTGTTTTCAACACACACAGGTCCAGCTGAGGTCAAATCTGGTAACTGCTCATCACCACAGTGCATTAAAAGACATTTACTGCCAAGGTTAACTCTTCTTTTTTACATTTAAATATCAACAAACAAAAAGAACTCCAAATCTATTTACATGTATAGATTATTAAACCTTCCTGTTTCCAGTGAGTTAATATTAAAGATAACGAAGAGAGCGTGTCAGGTACGGTTCACATGCGTCTCTTCTCGTCATTCACAAATCCATGGAAGGCTCTCGTTTCAGGTTAAATGTCTAAATATCAACATATCTATATAAACAGAGAGAAAGAGTTGCTCTGCAACCAAAATCAAGTTAATTACATAGAATGTTCTAGAAGTATATTCATTTCATAACACTATAGATAAACTCATCTGTCTAGATTATGGGACCCCAGAGATGTGCAGACGCAGGATAGGCTGAAGCTATAGGAAAGATGTTTCTTTCTCTACGCATGGCTGTATAGAGAGTGTCAGGAATCTGGATTGAACCGAGCGCTTTTGTGAGGAGAATAGAAAACTTGTCTGTCAGAGTGTGTGCGCTCTCAAAGGCAAGAAGGAGAAACCCAAAACTCACTGAGCTGGCTCATGCATTTCATCACATTCCCACGCTTTTTCTTTTTTATCTTATTTCCTCTTACTTCAATATTCTTTAATGCTCAGCTCATGCTGCGTAGACAAGACACACACACACACACACACACACACGCACACACACACTTCCCGTTCCTCTAATAAGGCAGATGACAGGCGAAGACACAGCCTGAGGTGAGAAGCAGAAATGCCAGCCACAGGAAAAGACAGATAGGCTCAACAAAAGGTAATTACTGACTGCCACAGTACCAGTCAGTGTCATCACTTGACCTAAAATAGTAAGGGAGGAGCTGAAGTGTGTTTCTATTGCATCCTGTACGCTAAAATAGTTAGAGCAGAACTAGTATGTGAGGCAGAAAATAAAGGAAGATCAGAGAGAATTCACAGAAGATACGCAACATTGAGCTCATTTGCAGTTCTATTACTCTCATTCACATGGAGACACAGACGCACGCGCGCACACACACACGCTCACACACACACGTGAGAGAGTGGATTCTCCCGGGTGTGATGAGTTGAAGGCTATTTTTACATGCAGCATCCCCCTTTCGATGCCAGTCTGTCTTTGAAACGGGGACAGGGAAGCGCTCCCTTGGGTGCGGCTTCTAGCATATTCCTGGGTTAGCACCATTAGGAAATGTCTGCCTCCACGCAGGAGGCCCACTACAGAGTTCAAATGTTGCACCTATAAGCAGGTCGGCATTTTAAATCGCTCATGCACAGAGGTGGAATGTAAGCATGTTGACAATATTCACATTTACAGTTACTTATGAGTTAAAATACATTGCTGAAGTCTTCTCTGTACTGTCACTTTAAGGACTTTCTGTACACTGCGCCTTAACAGAAAATGGCTGAATTGAATACTGTAAGTACAACCTTCATTATGTCAATAAGTTGTCTTATGTTGTAACCAGGATAAAGACATGGAAAGTGCATTTATTGCAAGAGGTCATTCACTACAATCATCATTTTTAAATCTTATAGTCCTTGTCAGAACCGATATAAACAACAAGCATTAAAACCACATACAATCCCATGAGTCCCTGGGAGTCGGTCGCGAGGAGTGACACCAACACTTCCTGGAGCGAGTCTGTTACTGTTGACATGACAACATCCATACTTTGTAGCCAAGGTGATGACATGGCGGTGACACTTCTTCTCTACAGTTCAGGCTCGACAAGCTCACTGATGATGCTGATAAACATGATGATGTTGATGATTATAAAGATTGTGATGGTGTTTGCTGGCAGCGCCTCACACACTGACAGACGCAGGAGGTGGAAGGAAGGAAGGAGCGCCTCTGCGTCCCGGGTCACTTCCCGTGACCCACAGTAACCGTTCAGTCAGCAATGAAGTGAACAAATGTAACCGGGAAGGCCCCTCTTCTCATTGGATCACCTTCGATGTGGCCCAGCTGTGAAAAAGACAGAGGCGAGGTCACTGACTGATAATGGGTAGCTGCAGCACACACACTCTCTCTCTCACACACACACACAGAATATTTTCTGTGTGGTAGGCGGGTTGGGTCCAACAGTTCTTTTGGGATGACATAACAATTTCAATGAAACACCATCTAATGCACATACACAACACTTGACACGCTACCAAATACCATCTAATGGAGCGCAGAGTACTGAGCTACTTTAGTGGGCTAAATCACAACTAACTTCTCAGTAAAAGGTCATATTTCAAATGGTGCTTCCCAGAATATTACCTTGTGTGGCAAAGAAGACAGTAATGAAAACCTCCCTTAACATCTCCACTTAAGTCATTTTAAACGTCCTCTATACCTGAAAATAAAAAGCTTTGACATATTTCCACGCAAACAATAATCATGCAAGGCTACAGGTGATAAAATGACAAGCCACAGTATAATACTCTTGATATAAGCAATCATATTACCATCAAAGTGATTTTTTTACCATACAGCATAATCTGGGTACAGCTGAAATGTGTTAAATGTGATAAACACTACATGTTCAAACAGCCACACACCCTTTTGTCACTGCCATTTACTTTGCTTCTCCTCCGTAATGTCATTTTAATACTAAGAAATTCAAAATGACACACTGAATCTCATCAGTAGTAGCGTTATGTTGCATTATATTTCCTAGCTTAACTTCCACCTAAAACATCACAGTACGACACTCACTACAGCTGACCTCAAATGTCCATTTACGCTGCCTCATTAGTGAGCCACCATTTCAATATTTAAGACACACACAGCTTGATAAGGCTAAGGAAGGAGAGCTGAGAATGGGGGATTTGGGCGCTCCAACGGGCCCGTCCATGCAGGGACTGAGAGAGTGACTAAATACGGTCATATTTACAGAGGCGGCTCAGAGGAAAACAAGTTGCAGCTGGTCCGTGTTCAGACAAGGGGCTCCGCAGAGGAAGCAACAGCAGGCGGAAAAAGAGGAGGAGGATGAGGAGGAGGAGGAGGAGGAGGGGGGTTATCGGCCAGAATGAGGTCATGGCTTTTTACTTAGGCCACCATGGTTACCAGGCACACTCGCATCCACATGGGGCGAATGGACTAAATAGGGACCCGAACTCGACTGGTTGTGCGTTGTGCTTTGCTCTTATGCATTTATGAAGTGGTAGCGAACATATCCAGTGACAAGAACACATGCAAGCCTTTCCAAACGTAGAAATACACACACATACATGCACAAACACACACACACAGTCTAGAAGAAGATGTACAGTATTGAGAGATACTGACCCACCACTCCTGGTCCTCCTCTCCGTCCACCACGATCACCTCCCCTTCAGAGAAGGTCAGCTCGTCTGGGTTGTCTGCTACACAGTTATAGATGGCTTTCACTCGCTTCGGCCGCTGCTTCTGAGAGACAAGCACACACACAGGTTTGTTCAAGTTTGCAGAAGACAGGACTATGGGGAAGAAAACAGAAATAAGAAAAAGAAATAATGCCAAAACGCTGCTTCATCCTGTGATAACAGACTAAAGGTTCTGTAATATAATCATTATTCCTGATAATAGGCGAGGAAAGTATTATTACTCCTCCAACCCTAAAAACAAGAGAGCTAATCACTACTATACCAAAACTGATAAAGAAGCTCTTTGTCTTCGCACTGTGTGAGCACAGGAAGGAAACATACTGCATAAGTAGACACTGGAAACACTGAGACAATAGGTTGACATGCAGTGTGCATGAGAACTGCGCATGACTAATAACGACAACAAACCCTGACTTGGATCAGATACAGCAGTCAATGAATCAGTGCAGCAGTATCAATGAATGAGCACTCAATAGTCAGTCAGTCTGATGTTAATAGGAATACTGAGGGACTCACAGGATAGGCCTTCCTAGGCATGGGGGCCGGAGGCAGAGATTGACCTATGGAGTTCTGGGGGCATCCTGGCACTTCCTTAGCTGGAACAGGAAGAGGAAATTACATCAGAATGAAAACAAACTTTCCACACAACTCCAGAAGAAACTGGACTTGACAGATAGTAAAACAACTTGCATGCAACATGGTAATCTCACTGCGGTGCTATCATGCTTTTTTGTCGACTAGACAGACACAGATTAGACAAAGTTGTTATTCTGTCTCTATTATCTGTTTACTCACCTGGTCTTTCAATTGATCCTGTTCGATTTAGAGGTCCTCTGCTGAAGCTTTTATCATTGCTGAAAAACAAAAAAAATGTAATTTCAGTTGCTGGAGGATCGACTCACATCGACACAGTAACACACACAGATCTAACAGAAACCAAACTGTCTCGCTTTATAACTCTATTAACTCTTTTGGTGATTTGTAATACCATTATCAGCCCTGTGGGAGACAGAGAGACAAAAGGGCAACCACGGAAGAGAGTTATTGCTCGTCTCGCTCGAAGGGGAGCTTAGCCCGGAAGCTAATGAAGCAGCTAAAGAGAAACCATGTCGGCTCATTTCTCCTGGGGAAACAAGCATTACTAGACTTGTGTTCACAGGGGCAAAATACACAACCCCGCTGTAATGCACATTGTGCCTGTGCATGCATTATCTACGATATGGGATGACTGTACGTTTATGCTGATGTGGCATGTGAACATACTTGTGATTATGTATCTATTGTTTTCCATTGTAGCTAATGCAGCTGGGAGGAAACTGAGGAGACTGAAACACCCACAGTGTGAGGAGCTGGTGAGCTGACTCTGGCTGGCTGTGTCTGTACATCATTGTATTATTTGTGTGTGCACACGTGTTTGTTTTTGTGTGTTCCTACCCTGCAGGAGACTTGGGTGGCGCTGCTCTGGACCCCGGCGGCCCCTGGCCCGTCTTGGACTGCATGCTCATAGCCTCCATCACGCTCACCGTCTTCGCCACAGGAGGAGGGGCCAGACCTAGGACACACAGTAACATGCCTTAGTCCAAGTCACCTGCACTTTTACAACACTACCACATAGTGTTAGTAGTAGTTTATAGTTTGATTTTCAACAATTTTCACATTGAATTTGGTCAGATATTTTTTGGAGTTATAACACTTTGCAAAGGGAGTCTGAGAGAAAAAGTAATCAAAAGAATCGAATCAGTGTGAATAAGTAATCGACCCCCTAGCCGGTTAAAGGTGCTATGTGAGGTATTTTTAAGTATCAATAGATTGTCAATTGTTAATTGTGATGCCTTGACATTACTACTGTAAACAAATGAGACATGGTCGAGATGATTATGCCAGTGATTTTACCATCAGCCTTTCACTTGTTCCACCCTCTGCCATTGTGAGAAACTTTGAAAACATTAGTTTAATTTGTGCAGGAAGGACAGCGCTCCTCTTCCTGTTTTGTGCCATAAAGCAATCCAGCAGATTTTCTGTTAAATCCGACCCGGTGGCACACAATGTAAAATACAGTGTAGAGGTTGGTAGAGGCTGCCAATCTTCTCAGTGATGGTCTTGTTTGTTCACAGTTCTTATACCAATGCCTCAAAATTAATGTGGTAATGATTTATTGACGTAGCACCTTTAAATAAACACAGTCAAGGGGATAATTAAGGGCAACTACTTAAATACTTTGGTTAAAAATCAAGCATTTGAATGCCGTCAAAGTGATTATACACTGGGCTCCAGAACTGGGCTCCAGGGACATAATAGAAGAAGAACCTGTGTGAACTTAAGCCTGATGGTAAGGGCCAAAGTTTGCCTGTGTTGGCCCACATCAGGCCTGATTGTTAACCAAGAATGCAAAGAGTTGCCTGTAATCATCACTTTAACTGGTGTGAAGCTGGAGTGGGGCAGGTGGGGTCCATACCTCCAGTCGAGGTGAGTCTCATGGGGGGGACAGGAGGGTGCATGTTGGGAGGGTCAGAGGACGACCTCTGTCGCCCCACCAGGTCTAAAGAGCCAGGCTTCCAGCTAGGAGACCCTGAAGACTGACCGATCCCTCCCAGACCGGATAACTGGACTGAGGGAGAGAGAACAGAGAGAGAAAGAGATTAGAAAGAGGGAAGAAAGAGGGACGACAAAAGAGAGAAGGGCAGGGAGACAGAGAAAGACAAAGCAGCGAGAGATGAACAGAAGCAGCGAGGGCGCTGCTTCTGCATCACACTTTGCCAGAACGAGTGTCCACTTTAGAAGTCAAGCCGTTTCCATTTGAGTGTAATTGACAGAGACAGTTAATGGGGAGAGGGAATGTGCAGAATGCCGGGGCCAGGGGGTGGGGGGTGGGGGGGTGGTGGTGGCGGTGAGGTGGGCAGCGGGGGCGCTTGTTTCGCCGCTGCTCTCTTGGCAGCGCTCCAGACGGCCGCTAATGTTATTAAAGACCGACTGTAGTGGACGAGACACAAGTCAGTCAAGGCCTCTACAGCTAACGGTGAGGTTTTCTGCAGCGGACAGGTACGAGAATTTGAGTTTTTTTAATGATTAAATAATATCACACAATTATGTGTCTTTTTTATGAAACTGAATTCAGCAGTACGGCTGAAAGATATTGACAAAAAATCTAATTGCGATTATTTTACAGAATATTGCAATTGCAATTTGAACTGGGATTCATATCATGAATTTGTCTTGCCATCAATTTTTTAGAACTTTAAAATTGTTTAAAAGAAAATTGATTGTTTGCGATTGATTGATAATTGTCAGTGTGCAGGGATTACTGACTGAGTATGATGAAAGATTTTCACCAATATTGTACTTGATTCATGGACCAAAGATTACCTGGAACACTAAAACACCTTGTTTAGAACTTTTTGGACGCAACTTAAGCAATTAATTGCAGCCTGTGCGATTCGGAAATTGCAGATTTTGATTTTTTTTTTTCAATTAATTGTTCAGCTCTATTCAGCAGCTCTGTCATATAGCGCCCTCTAACCACTCAGTTGAAAACAAGCCAAGTCAATTCTACCCTCTGCCATACAGGTAGATTTCAGAGCCAGAGACAGTTCACACCTGCTGGCTGCTGCTGTATTGGAAGTGGATGTAAAGCCAATCCTGCTTAATGGACTGTTTTCTATCAGAGCACTGAGCCGTACGAGGCCGACTACACCCGCTGAAGAGGTCAAGAACTTTATGGAAAAGCAGCCCATCCCTCACTCTCCGATGTGACCGTCCCTGCTTCCTACCTGGAAACCTCTGTGGTGTTGAAATGGGTCAAAGCTCCACACAAGTCATATCACCCACGTGCCAATTAACAAAAAGGCCACGGCTACCAAATGAGACTTTACAATCACAGATAGAGCTAAATGAGACCTTTCCATTTGAGATTATCACACCCCAAGACAGGCAAAGAGCTTAGATATGGGTCAGAGAGGTTATCAGGTTTAGCTGGATTGTAATATATCATCCTTTTTATCCATCTATTTATCCATCTAAACTCTAACAGAGTGCCAAAATGATCAAAATAAATTCTGCCTAAAATGAGATGTACTTCCACACACAAATCCACATTTATTCTAGCATTATTCGAGCTCTGATGCTGTTTGTACTCCATGTCTTCACCTAAATTCCTCGGGGGCAGGGGCGGGGCGGAGGTGGTGCCGGGCTGGCCGGGCGGAGGCGGGGTGGTGTTGAGGATGGTGCCGTAGGTCTCGTTGTTGACCAGGTTGGGCATGTAGCCTCGCTGCTTGTCCTTGGCCAGGCTGACGGCATCCCGGGCCAGGGAGGCCGGGCTGGGCTGCAGGTGGGAGTTGCTGCCCGGCGTGTAACAGCTGACCGGACGTTCCTCTCTGCGATGGGGGCTGGGCTGGAGGGGCAGCAGGAGGTCAACGGGTCAGGACGGGACAAAGGTATGGTGAGCACGGCGTGTTAGAGGCTTTTCTGAGGAACTTACAGTATGTGATGTCTGTGATTATGTGATGTGAGGAGGTAGCAGGTAATATTGAGCATATTCAGCATATGTATTGTTAGACAGGATGAAAGAGAAAGAAGTGCACAAAGGTGTGAGTCAAAGTGTGTGTATCAATGTAAATAATCATATGCAAGTATATGTGATTGCTTGCTTTTGCCATCAGGGCCAGTAGATTTTGGAGCACCCTGCCTGAGGAAATCAAATTTAGCATCATCTTTTAAATCACTTTAGACTTGGTTTTGTGTAATATTTTGGATTTCACCCACTTTTGGATCTTGTGTTGTTTATGTATGTATTTTTAACCACTTCTCTTTAGAAAAGAAAAAACTAAATTGGCGCTACCACACCTTACAACCAAGAAGCATGAACTAGATAAAGGTAGAAAGGAAGAACAAATTCAGCTTCTCTCTGAGAGTTTTTATGTACCAGTCTTCACTGGTACATAAAAACCAAAGTGTTTATCAGGTTTCATCAGGTTGGTTTTTATGCACCAATAAAGAGCGTTTTTTAGAACACCCATCGGCCTTCCAAGAGTAGCCGAATTTGTTCTTCCTAACCACTTTTTCATTTTAATATTCTTGTTTTCATGCCTCATTTAAAGCACTTTGTGAACTCTGAGCTTTCAGATAAGTGCTATGTTAATACTGTTTACTATTCTTCTTATAAAACTGTCTTCTCCCTCTCACCTTCTCATCCAGATCCTCGTCACTCTCATCCAGGTCCTCGTGCTGCAGGCACCATTCATACTCAACATGGACGTGGGCGTTGAATTTCCCTGCCAGCGCTTGGTTCAGCTACACACACAAGCAAATGATTGATAGCATTTTAAGATGGGGTAAGTTTGCAAGCATAAATCAAATCTAACCATAGCAACGTGCAGCGACAGACAGCCGAGTGAACTCACCAGCTCCTCACATTGTAGGTGTTTCAGCCTCCTAGCAATGTCCAATGGTGTCTCCCCAGCCTCATTAGCTACAAGGGAAAACAACAGAAACATATAATCATTAGTGTGTCCACATGCCACATAAAGACAAACACACAGCCCGTTTTTTTTCTTCCATTGACTCTGATGTGAGAAATGTATAATTAGACTGTTTCCCACACTAAACAAGTCTCTGCTTTCTCTCCGTCCTCCCCGTCTCCCTCTATCTATCCATCATGGTGTTTTGTTGACGTCAGACTGGAGCGGAAAGATTAGTGTTGTGAGAAAGAGTTGTCAGGGTCTGTTGGCAAAGCCCGCACCTCTGGGAACTAAGCCTGGAAGACTTCATCCAAGGGGTGTGTGTGTGTGTGTGTGTGTGTGTGTGTATGAGAGGGAGAGAATGAGAGATAGTGAGAGAAAGAGAAAGTGTGGGAGAAAAAGACGGACAGTCAGATAGAGAAAGAAAGACAAGAACGTGTTTGCACTGTAGCCAACACCAATAACTCAGCACAGTTCATTGTACAGTGTTGTGTTTCATTCCTTTGGAGTCCAGGTGTGTGTGTGTGTGTGTGTGTGTATGGGTGCGTGTGCTAGAGAGAGAGAGAAAGAGAGATTAAGAATGACAGCAAGGAAGAGACACACAGATTTTCAGAATGTGTGAGAGAAAGACAGAGAGAGACACAGACAGGAAAAAGAGAGAAAGACGAGGATTTGCGAACGCGCCTCAGCCTCATGTTCACTGTACACTGTTGGTGTGTTTTTCTTACCCATCTCTATGGAGGCCTTGCCCCGCAGCAGCAGTTTCAGACACTCACTGTTGTCAGTCAGGCAGCAGTAGTGCAGCGCTGTGCTGCCTTTGGCTGTCTGCTTATCCAGATTCACACTGCCAGAGGAACGCAGTCAGAGAGGGGAAAACTTTATATCACAATGTTGGATGTTGAAACTGAAACCTCACTTTTTCCTGTCCTGCATTACGGAGAAACGATCTTTCTCTCTCTCTTTCACTGGATATCTAGTTTCTTCCAGCAGATGTCACATACTCACAGATTAACATCCGTCGGAGACAAAAATGGTAAAACAAGCCCCATCTAGATTGTTTTTTGTTCTGGGTTGCTACCCAGCTGTGGAAACCTAACATTAAAATAGTGGATTATGTCGCCCATGAATGATGCAGGCAAGATACATCATGCCTCCAAGTTTCATTAAAATCGGACCAGTAGTGTAGCTGTTATGGCCTTTCAAAGTTAAACATTTTGACCTTTAATTATAGCGCCTACATCAGGCCAATCAGTGTATTTTTTTTTTATTCTGGTAAACAGTGCGAAGACGCATCGTCCCTCCAAGTTTCGTCAAAATCAGACCAATGGTGCATTTTGTCAAAAAAAAGAAAAGAAAAAAAAGACACAATACAACAACACTGAAACACAAATTAGTTTTCACCCCTCGTAGTTTTCTCGATTTGTTTACCTGTTCTGAGTGAGGAAGTCTACGATGTGAAGAGAGGTTCTATCCACCAGCCTGACTGCTAGATGGAGAGCTGTCTCCCCTTGTTCCTGAAATTTTAAAAAACTAAACAGTTACATAATACATCTGGGAATATGAGTTCCTTGAAGAGAGTCATGGAAGAAGATAGAGAGAGAGATGCAACAGAATAATATGAGTCCCCTTCTGGTAAACATTCATCACATAGCAAAAACAAAAATATTTTCAGCCCAGCCAGACAAACAGATGTAGAAGCCAAGCATTGAATTACAATGGGACAATGCAATTTTCATTGGCTTTTCAGAGACCAAGTCTTCAGAACAAAGTCCCCCGATGTCAAAGTGTCGACTTTGTCTGAGAGGTTTCAACATCAACATAAAAGAACAGACACAGCTTCAAGCACAGGTAAGTCCCACTACTGAAGGTGTACTGACGTGTCCGTTGGCCAGAGGGATGGGCTCCATGAGGTCGACCCCCTCGGCGTAGACCTGGATGAGGGAGAAGATGTCCCGGGCCTTCACCGCGTCGCACAGCGTGTGGAGCCTGGACGTTGCGTCGGGACACTTCCTCCTGGCGAAACGCTTCTCTGTGTACTTCGCTGTGATGAAGTCCTTCCTCGCCTGCCTGCTCACACCAAAAACGGGGAGAGAGAGAAATGAGATGCAGCAATCAGAACACAAATAAATCCTCACATAAATTAAAATTATCTTAGGCTTCTATTCAGTTAAGTAATAACTTATTCATCCAAGTGTGAAAGAGGTTTATTGAAGATCAGTTGTACCAATTACTTTCCTGTATCCAACCAAGTGTGTGAGAGTGTGTGTGTGAAATAATATAATAACTCCTAATGATTTCAACCGGCAATGGGATCACACTGTTAACCAAGAATAAATAAATGAATAAATAAATAATAAAATCGGCAATCGGAATCGGCTCCAGAAAACTGATCCATGCATCCTTAGTTAAAAGGTGCCAATAGGTCACAGTGAGGTGTCACCGGTCGTCGATCGGCTGGGGCCGAGTGTAATGTGAACCTCAGTGAGAGGGTTGGGCGAGCAGGAGGAAGGGGGGAGGAGGAGAGAGAAGGAGAAGGGGGAGAGGTCATAGGAATGAGAGAGAGAAGAGAGAGGGGGTGTGGAGGAGAGAAGTTGGAGGGATGACTTACATGTCACTGGCAGGGTTGGGTTTGACCACATTTTCAGCACTTAGACAAGCCTCCATGATTTCATTAAAGCCTGCATTCCCCACATTCTTGGCCAGCTGTGGAACACACACACACACACATACACACACACACACACACACACACACACACACACACACACACACACACACACACACACACACACACACACACACACACACACACACACACACACACACACACACACACACACACACACACACACACACACACACACACACACACACACACACACACACACAGACACACACACACACAGACACACACACACACACGCACAGACGCACAGACGCACATCAAAACAAACTTGAGCAACAGAGTCCATTTAAGTGTAAATGAGCGTGCCATCTTCTGCACTACACATTTATTTCAAACCCATTTCACTGTCCTTGCCAGTTACACTCATACTTCCATCAATACCTATTAGTGCCTCTGGATTGTATGTGTGGAGCTTTATGAATTGCATAACGCCCGTCTCATTGTGGCTAGTACAACTGGCGTCTAACAAGGAGGAAAGTAATCATGGCTGGAAGCATTTAATCCCGAGCAACCCACAGGCAGTAAATCTCTACACCAAACAGCGATTAGAAAAGCCCAATGAAATGTCAACTATTCTGTCTGCAGAGACTTCCAGAGGAGAGAGAGGAGGAAGAGAATGAGGCCAAGGGTGTTGCTGCTCTCCTTTCCTCTCCCCACATCCACCTCATTCCTCCTATCTCTATCTACTGGCCCTCACTTCCTCATTTCCTTTCCTTTCCGCTACTCCCATTTCATTCACCTCATCCTTCCTTGCTCTGTTCCCTCTTTCTCTCCCCTTCCCTCCTTCTCCTCCATTTTTATCATGCCTAAAAATCTCTGGAGAGTTTTATATGGGAAATCAATACAATGGAATGAGTCAAACCCCCCCAAAAAAACTGTGATTCGGTGAGAAGACGGGATGCGGAGCGTGATTTACCAAGAGCTCTGAGGTGCTGAGTACATCCAGAGTGAGGGACTGGATCCTAGAGTAGTGGACTCCCAGCTCCCTGTGGATCCCGGAGCATTCAATACAGGTCAGGACGCCCAGGTTGGTGGACAGCCACGTCGGGCCTGGGAGAGAGGGAGAGAGGGAGAGAAAGTTGGGGGTGGGGGATGATGAAATAGCAATGGAAAAGCAGAGAGAGAGAGAGGGATGAGGTGAAAGATGTATGAGGGGAAAAAGAGAGGGGACAGGTATGACACGCTGTCCTTGGGAAAAAAAGCGCTGCAGCCAAAGTATTTTCTGAAGCACGTTAGCAGACTTTGATGTGTCCTTGCGGAAAGCTGTGGGGCTCTGGAGCCGTAATAGCTGGCCAAAGGGCTTTTTACTATCTCATGCTGCACAATGTCAGAGGAAAGTGACCAGGCTGAAGTGTAATAAAGTCTGCCCTAGATACTCTGCTTGTATACAGTATGTGTGCAGGTGTATGTATATGTGTGTCTTATATATAGGAGTACATATGTCTGCAGGAGGCAATTTGATGGGACTTGAATTATTTGAAGAAAACTGTGCAACATTACATATCCAGTCTGCAAGAGTGTTTCACTTTATTAACCAAGGACTTAAGTTGGCCACAATCATGTAAAAAAAGGTGCCATAATTTGTTTTAATTTTGTGCTATCAATCATTCTGTGAGGTCAGGTTCTCCCATCCATCTTTGCCACTCACTGGGTGCCCCGCAGTCGCAGCACACGTCGTTGCCTGTCATCCTCTTCACCTCTCCCAGGATGGCCTTAGTCAGCTCCTGCACGATGTTGTTTTCGCCGACGTGTTGGTCCCCTTTAAAGGCCTGGTTCAACGCCTCCTCCTTACTGTTCTGCAGCACCGAGATCCAACTGGGGGAGGAGAGACAGGAGAGGGGAGCAGAGGAGACAGGAGACGGAGAGGGAGAGGGGATGGTGAAAATTAGAAAAATTAGGGAGATGGAGGAGAGGAAAGATGACAGCAGGTGAGAGGAGGGAATGGGAGCAGGAAAGATAAAGGCAAAGTAGGAAGGTGAAGGAAAAGGAGGTGTGAAGGAATGGGAGAGAGAAGACGACGAGAAGGGATGGAGAAGGAGAGATAAGAAAAGGACAGGGAGGGTTGGGAGGAAGACGAGAAGAGAAATGGAAGGACGATGTAAGGAAAGAATAAAACCAAAAAAGGAAGGAAACAAACAAAGTCAGATTGGAATAGGAGGCAGTGAGCGCCGAATTGGCAGGGAATGGGAGGTAAAGACGAGGTCAAGCTTATAACTGGGTGTGAGGTAGGAAGTGTGTGGTTCGTGTGTGGAAAGTGGCCGAGGTGGTAAACAGGATGCACTTATGATTGAGTACGTGCCACACACACACACACAAACACACACACACACACAAAAAAGGATCAGGCACTTACATCTGACAGTCTGGGTCGTCCTCGGCCTGAAAGTGATATGTTCTGTCATCTAAAAGAAAAGGAATGTGTGACAGAACAGAAGAGAGGAGGAGAAAGAGGAGAGGAGGGCGTTAATCAAAGAGTAGTAGAGATGAAGCAAAAAGCTCTAAGCAATTCCCTAAAGAGGATCATCAAAGATTCCCACTGACAGGTCGGAGTGAGCGTAGAGCTGAATGGAAAACTAGAAACACTTCCATTGTAGCCCTTTTTTCTGTCTTCAGATGTGAATCACTGCCTAATAGGCAGGGCAACGGAGAACTATTTTTACACAACTGTATCCAAAGCAACTTGAATTATGCCTCGTCTCCAGTTGGCAGGGCTTAGCTGTGCCGCAGCTTCTCTTACTCAAAGCATCTTGACTGTCTTGAGAATCTGGCCAAACCTGGCTGGAACATGAGCCAGCCGGACACGTTTCACACCCAGACCAGACCCGACCCAACATGGCCACAGGCTATTGATTCTAAATAGACCGTTTCCTGTGTAGCGTGGAAAACTGTGCACAGCATCCAGTTTTAACAGTGGTGTTAAATTGATATCTCTGACAAAATACACAATTGGGAGAAGAATAAACAATGAAACTGGCTATTGTCTGCCATCTGTTTTGCTGTTACCTCACTCTGGGACTGAAACTAAATGCTAGAGTGAGGTGCGCAAGATGTGCTCGTTATTTTAAAATCCTGCTGCTCTTTGGCTTGCTGGCTAATCAAAAAGATTTCAAAACCACAACGTAATGTACCTTGGCTACGCCTGGCTGGGCTGAACAGAGCTGATGGAAATAAGGCATTAAAGTGTACACACATAGACTTGAGGGAGAACAAGAAGGAAAAGAGGTGGTAAGCAGTGAGACTAGGAGATAAGAAAGGGGAGATACAAGGGAGGAAGAAGGAACAAACATTGGACGGGACAGAGAAAGAGAGAGGGATGAACTTACGGGATATGAGGTCAAAGCTCTTCTTCTCTTCAGGATTGTGTTTCACCTGGCAGGTGAGCAGGTTGAGTTTAGCTGGAGGCCGGTTAGCCTGAGAGAAAGAGATGTTATGCTGTATTTAACCATGTCTGATGGCTGCGAGAGCGGACTGAAACATCTGAGAAGCAGCTATGTGTGAGATGGACTGCATCAGTGAGACGAGGTGACTGCGTGAGACCTAAATCTCAATTTTGGGGGAAAAAAATAGGGATCTATGGGTCAAATGAGGCTGAGCTGGAGTGAACTGAGGCAGCGATGCAAGAAGAATGCTAACTTGCTAACTTGGCCTGCGCTCTCTGCTGCATGGCGTTAATGTATTCATGGCTAATGGGTAAAGATAATGACAGGCTAGGGAGCAGGCCTGATGCCAAGACACACTGCATCTGTAATGTGGGTAAAGCGGTAAGGACCAAATGAAGCGTGTGTATGTCTATGTAAATGTGTGTGCATCGAGTGTGTAAGACAAGACTTATTCTAATTGTCCGTATGTGATCAGCCACATGTTCAGATTCACTCCTGTCTTCCCTTCAGCTCTATTTATCAGAGCAGAGAGACAGAAAAGTGCTAGAAAGTGACAGAAAAGATTAGATTTGCTTACTGTGCCATGTGAGATGGTGAGGTATCCGTTCTTTACTGTGCACTTTCTCTTCTGCCACACTTTCCTCAACCTGTGACACACACACACGCACACACAGTGACACAGTGAGTGAATTCACATAACTAAACAGACAATTCAATATTTAATACGACCGCATGTTACAAGTATGATTCCTCATAAATATACAGAACACATTATGCATTAGTTATGACACACAGGCTGAGCGGGGTGTTCACATCTATAGGAAAACACTACGTCATTGGTGTAAAGCTTAGAGTGCCGTGATACTGTCTGATGCTCATTTCCATTCAAAAGAATAGAGTGGTGGCTAACAAAACAGCACACAAAAAACCCACAGTACATTCCAAAACATCAATGCAAACCTCAGTGTCCTCGGTTTCTTTTTTCGCTTATTTGTATGCAAATTGTTTCAGCCTCGTTTCAGTCCCTACATGTCTACTTTGAAGACTCACCCGTCACTTTTCTTGTAGAGGTGCCCGCTGCGCTCTGTGCCGTGCTCCTTGTTGCCCTGCGGCTGGTGTAGGCTGTAGGTGGCGCTCTGCCGCACCTGGGAATCCTGGGAAAATGCACACAAATACACAAACACAGAGCAACCAAGTTATGTAAATGACAACAATACACTCCTTTTCATATTCCATTAAAAAAGCAGCAGCTGCGTATAGGAATAACAAAGAGCGTTAAGTGACTCCTTCCTAAACTCTCCTGCTTGACCCTCTTCTGACCTCCTCCTCTGATAATTAAGAAGATGGTATGGACTATGGGAAGATTCCTGTTATGAGCCAGTATCCTATTCTTCTGTTTATCCAATTATTGTATGCAAGTGTAAATGAAGGAGAGGAGAAAATGAGAGGAGCCTTTACAGCAGTGAGATCAGGGCCAGCAATTAACAGCAATTGGCCAAGAGCCTGTCAGCAGCATTTTATCTGGTAGCAGTTCTGAAGGACATGGAAAATCACATCTTAATTATAAAATTGGATGCAATTTGATTTGATATAATTTGATTTTGAAGTTTGACTGCAAAGTAACAACAGTGACGAGGGAAAGGACCGAACAAAGGCCAGGATCTGGCATGAGTGATGTCAGTTCCTGTTAGGAAATGCTCCAGGAAACAGAGAGGATGACCTTTGAAGACGGCCGACTGAAGTGAAGTACAACAATCTCTGTTATCACCAGACACACACAGTCAACAGGAAAAACTGGGAAGAGCAGGACTGCAGCTCCAGCTCAAGCTTTACTAATTGAAAAGTCATTTGGACTACATAACACAATTGATATGAACCGAAGTACTGAAACATTGCAATGTCAGTGTTGAACAAACACACATACATCATCTTTAGAGGCTGCTGCCACAAAATAATAAGTGCAATAACTGCAAATGGAAAACAAAGCATTCATCTACAGTATGCGCTACAACAGACACAGCACCACAATGAAAATAGGACGCAAACAACCACAGAAAAGGGGTTTCCAAGAAATCCACTTACTCTCCTAGACTTGTTTCACAAAAGACGGAGGCAGAGGAAAGAGAAGAGAGCATTCTTCAGATGAGACTGTGGGCTGCTGTGGTTTACAGCACATATAACACTTCAATAACCATACAGCTGGAGTCGGTTCAAACTCAATTCAGACCAATTCATCAGGTGGTACAGTAAATGGAAACAGCAATTCTTATACAAAATTAATAGGAATATTTCTTCTCCAAAGAATTTGTATTCTCAGTCATTTCAAGACAGATTAAAGATTTATCTTATGGCCAAATGTTTTGCATAAGATATTTAATTGAAAATCAACCTCCTGAATTGTCTGAAATGAGGCGGTGTGGACCCCAACACAGTCAGTCATAGAAAAGTAAAGAAGAGTTGAAGGTGAAAAGAGTAGTGAGAGTTAGGATTATGTATATCCAATACAATCTCATTTTAGAGGAGATTTATGGGAATAAAGCAGATTAAAATTGGCTGTTTGACTGACATGTTCTTTGACATTGAAAGGCCAGTGAGGCAGCACTATCTGTGTGTGTGTGTGTGTGTGTGTGTGTGTGTGTGTGTGTGTGTGTGTGTGTGTGTGTGTGTGTGTGTGTTACCTCCTTCTGCTCCACCTGCAGTGCCGACTTGAGGACGTCTCGTAGCTGAGACAGCTGCTTCCTCTCCTCGTCCTGCACCTGCTTTATCTGTTGTGAGGGAAGGGTTGAAAAGAGAGGGAACGTAATCATCATATAATGAAAGAGTTAGGAGACAGAAGTCTGCTTGCCTGGTACTGTAACTGTACTTCCCATAACTATTACTGTACATAGGCAACACTTGGTCACTGGATTCTGTTTGTAACCAATGGCAACACTTTAATGCTTTAATTCGGATGTTGTATTCCAGGGGTTACCAAACTTTTTTCACATCAAGGACCCCTAAATAAATACACTTTAGACCACAGACTCCCATTTCAGAAATGTTTTGACCCAGGGACCAAAGAACAAAAGTAAAGTCTGCACACTAAAAGCCGTTCCCAAGGTATGTAAATGTTTTAAAACCTGGATATGTGACATTTCATGCAAAGTACGCTTCATCAGACTCGTTTCTATTTTCATTCTGTGTTGCATTCTGTCCATCACCCTAAGATTGGGATATGGTTTTACTTTGGTTCGTCCAAGGAAAAGATTTTTGTTGACTGTCTCTACTGTAAGTGAAACCTCTGATCAGAATAGTCAATCTGATGCCTTCTGTCAAAGTGCAACCTTCTAAAGAATGAAGTAACAGTGAATTGAGCTAGTCGCCATTTTGCTGGGGACCCCCTGGAACCCGCTGAAGGACTCCTTGAGGTCCCTGGACCCCAGTTTGGGAACTAATGTTGTTCTTCAATTCAGCGCTGGATGCATATACCAGAGAAGAGAGCAGGATGAAGGAAAAGAAACCAGGGTTGTTGGTGTTCTCACCGTGTGCAGATCTGTGGCCAGTTTCTCTATGGAAGGCTTCAGGTTGTCCACTGCCTTCAGGCCATCCTGAAAGAAACTGTCAACAGAAAGTACATCAGTGCATCTCCCACCACAGCATGCACACTTAAACCTCTCAGAGTGTGTGTGTGTGAGGTGACAGCTAGTCTTTTGGGGTCCACATAAAAAAACACAGTACAATCACAGATCAAAAGCAACATATTATCCCCCCACCACATAAAAATAACAACTAAAATAACAACACAATGACAAAAGGACATGCAATAGATATGTATACATCAAATTATTGATGTATACAAACCTTGTATCTCCCAAATATAAAATTTTCAGGAACTAAGAAAAACACCCTTGTTTTCAGCTTGACCATCATGCATTTTTCAGTTTATCTAATGGGTTCTGAAAGGGTTTCATAAGCACCAAAGGGCCGCAGAATGTTCCCAACCCATAGTTTTCCCACACAACAACAGCGATATATTAAATGTAAATATAGCTAGATATAGCATTTGTATGCATGTGTCTCTTACTTGCACTGTGCATGGAAGTACTTGATGAGGTTCTGCAGCAGGTCCACCCCCTTCTTGATTTTGATCTCGTTCACTTTGAGGAGATACTGTTAATGTGTGAGGAATACAGATACAGTTACACGGGGTTACACCAGGTTCAGTCAGAGGGAACGGCACTTCTAAAGGCTCGGAAAACTTTATTAATGCCCCATCTGAAATTAATGCTATTCCTTTGATCACAAATCATGACACTTCAAAGTAAAAGTCATCTTTCAAGTAAAGCTTTATAAAAAGGTGCAGACCATAGAATTTTTTTTTTCTCTTTCAGACTTCTAATTTGAATCAGTGTTTTCTATTTAGTTTCACTAGAGCCATCATAAAGCACATATGATTTGACTTTTTCTACCCACAGTTGTATGCTTACTATTATGTAATTCAAGATTTATATTCCAAAAGGCTACATATCCATTTTGGGGGAAAAAAACCCCATCTTACTCTAAGTTTGAGTTAGAATAAAATATGTAGGATATAGTCTGTAAAAGTGTCACCATTTTGTCAAGAAAAGACTTGAGTCATTATGTAAGAGTAGGTATTACATTTTTCATGTTATGTTTTTTGATGCTTTTTCTATTTTGGAATGAAACAATTTGATAATTTGCTACAGAAAGGATGAAAACTGTGCATCAATCAGATTGCGATGTCCAACAAACCTCACACATCTGCAGCTGGAAGAACCTCCTCTCCTTCTCCATCTCCTCAGCAATCTCCGCCCCGCTAATCTCTGTCCTGATCATCCCGTGCTGCCTCGCGTGCTCCTTCTTCTCCTTCTCTATCTTGGTGCTGGCCGAAAGTGACATCACAGGGGTCAAAGAGCGCACCACACCACCCGTGGCAACACCACGCAAAAAAAAAAAAAAACACACACACACAGACACTCCACATATCCCCCACAGGCAACCAGGAAAACACACACACCACACAAAAGGAGGGGAGGCACCGTTTCATGCAACAGGGCATTCTTTTCCATATGCTGTTTTCGTTAACAGCATATTCCCTACAAAAAGGATGCAGTAGTTCGCTCCCGCTCAGAGAGACAGGAGGAGTGTGTCTGTGACCCCGTGATGTGTTGGGTTCAGGTTTGAGAGCTGTCCGGCCTCGTTCATGCGCTCGGATCTGGCTATAGCCACAGCGTCTGACCATCAAGATGGGCTTCACTCTCTGATGTTCAGCTATGTTCTGATGCGTCTACCTGACCTGCAGCTACAGGCCCAATACAACTACAACCAAAAAAAAAAAAAAAAATGAATCAAGGCCATTCCAAAACAGAAACGATGTTGAATCATAACAAATCCTGACATTAAGGAGGGGGTTGTCAAGCTTGGATCAAAGTGGTGTGACTGCATGAGCCAGCTTTTAAAACTTTTATTGATCTAATATGACATACAGTTATATTATATATTCCTACACTTTTCCATTAACCTCTTACTCCCTTTATATTGTGATTCATGATGTCACACCACTTTGGAGGAGGGGGGGAAAAAATCACTTCATTCCTCTCCATTCCTGCCATTGCACCATAAATATCTGGTCTCCCTCAAGCAAAGTGGTTTGTTTTCACTTCTTTATTTTGAGCCCATACTCTGTCTGGGTTTCAAACCAGGGTCCGCAGCCACAACCAGCTGCAGTATGCATTGTTAATACTGTAGACATCTACACTGTTAGTCAGCACATGAATCCTCAGCAACGTTACAGTACTATCTACGTTGGGACTAAGAGAGAGACACGTGTTAGCTAGACTGTTTGGCCACCTGCCAAACTGACAGAGTTGTTCAACGATGGGGCTGGGGATCCATACCCTTTCAGTCCGGTCAGTTCAGGAAGGGAATTATCAATTAAGACATAAAGAGAAAAATACTTTACATGGGTCATTTCATCTACTAAGTGATAATTTAGAAAAAAAAAGTCCTCATTCCAGTCACTGAATTTCAGATTCAACACGCTTCCTGAATAGACGGCATTGAAAGTGAGTTGGCCCCCGACCCAGAGAGACACGGAGATTGAAAACAGAACTCAAAACTGGAGGGACAGACGGACGCAGAGAGCTCGCAAACCAGTTTAGGGCAGCCGGGGTCGACGCTGTGTTATGGCCAAATAGTTTCATCTCTCTCTGTCTGTGAATATGAAAGGAGTTCTGTTATTGTGACGGCAGACAGCAGAGACATCAGAGATATGATCACGGGACCGATCGGCTACGACCGGAGGATCATCGAGGAGGAAGAGCAGCAGGATATGGCGGGGCGTATGGGTGTTTTTCAATCAGGCAGACAACTGGGCTCCATTGATAGCAGACAGAGGGCATCAATGGAGTCAAATCATAAGGGGGGGGGGGTGGGGGGGTCAGGAACAGTCACATAGCATCCGGCTGAACTCTCGGTTTCAGTACAAAGTCAGTACTGTCTCATCGGATTGGTTTGGAGAAGAAAATGTATTACCCTTTCAGTAAAGAATGTCCTTTGCAGCTTGAAAAATATATAAAAGTGCTATAAAATTTCATGTATCCTTTGCATGCACAATCACAATGGCGTGTCAGTGCAAATGGTGTGTCAACGTGAAGGTGAAGTGAAAAGGTGATGGCAAGGGTTGGTTATTCACATTATCGAGGATGTGGTGATAGAAAATCACAGGGGGAGGTTAGAGGGGAGAGTGGTTAGTCAAGACAGTCAGACAGGGACAAGACACTTATTACACTTTTCTTTCAAACATACTGACAGACTCCAACAGTCTGAATCACTGCTGCAAACACTGTATAGCAAATTGAAACTGTATCTAATGATGACTGTCTCTATATACTGTATAATCACAAGGTTTAAAGAACTGGATCAGAACTGGACAAACCATAGAATGGCTGTTTTTTATTTACTGTGCTTATATTACCAAACAGCGGTTGATTAGATATATTAAGATTCTTACACTTTTGTTTCGTAGTCCTTCCAGGCTTTATCAAAAGGCTTTTTCAGATCCTGTGGAAATACAAGAAAAAGGACAAAAAATTATATTTAAAACAATGGTCAGGAGTATAATCGGTGTACTCAAATACATCCAAGTAAAAAAGACAGCAGGAGAGCTGTGGTTTAACCCCAACAACACTGGCTTGAAAGCAAGAAATTATGCATAGGGCTACACACACACAAGGATACAAACACACACACATGCACACACACACACACACACACACACAATCAGGAATCATTGCAAAGATATGCACCACGACCCTGGTCAATAATAACCTGTTCTTACAAGTTCAGCAGAATACTTTCCTCTCTCACTAATGGACAAAGCTAGTGTGTGTGTGTGTGTGTGTGTGTGTGTGTGTGTGTGTGTGTGTTTTATCGCTATTTGAATCAGTAAGCAGAAACATCCTCTTCACAGATGTAGGGCAGCCCACAGCTGTCTCAGCGGGAAAACTGGGCGAGGTTACGGCTGAGGGTTTGGAAAAGGCAGGAGTGCGGTGTGATTGTTTTTGCCAATCGTGACGTGAAGCCACCGGTCACTCCGATCAGGGGCAACACTGATTTCTCATCGTCGTGGGTGTGCGTTCAACAGCTGCTTGAGCAAAATGCTTGATTAAATGACCTTCCTACCGCTGTGGCGCTGATTAAACAGCGATTAGGACAAACAAAAGCAGAAATTACTCGGTGCAATTGGCCATGTCATTCCCTAAAAAAAACACTGCAACAGAAATAATTGTCATCTACAACCAGAGCCAGGGAACCAGTGAAAGCTGCTCAACAGCTTGCAGCAATAACATGACGAGGACTATGTAGTAGTTAATTGTTAAGTGTTTGAATGTTCACTCGGTAATTAAACACCAAATGTAAACTGCGTAAAGCGCCGGCTGTAAAATGGATTTGAAATGAGGTTGTAATATTTTAAAAACGCTGCATTGTTTTTGCACTCTGATGAGAGCAATTAGGCCCGAAATGTGTTGGACACTATGTTAAACAGTCGTGATGGGCCATTACAATGAAAGTTTACTAGGAGTTAAGCTTTCTAACTGCCTTACAATGCATTTCTGTTCATGAACAAGAACAGTCTACAGTTATATAATAATAATAATAATAATAATAATAATAAATTACATTTATATAGCGCTTTTCTCAGTGCTCAAAGATGCTTTACAAACACAGGATAAAACAATTTTAATAGAGATATATATAAAAGATAAAAATAGATGAGAAAAAGAAAAGAAATATAAAAAATGTGAGTCGTGAGACGAGAGGGAGGAAAGGGGGAGAGGGGAGGGGTAGAAGATTAGAGGTCAAAAGCAAGAGTGAAAAGGTGGGTTTTGAGGGCTTTTTTGAGTGTCAGAGTCTGTGTTTCAGAGTGTTGGCCTTTCGGATATATTTCTGTTTAGCATGACAGACAGCCTATAGCTCGAGAGGAGCGTGATCCCGCTGTTGACCTCCACTTCAACAGTGGAGAGTGGGAGGCTCAACCTGTCAGCACACAGGATCATGGTCTGGTTCACTGGGCCAAGTCAAGGATCACTCAGCCATTCACTCAACCAGCTTGAAGGCAGAAACCGCCATAGAGAGAGAGAGAGAGAGGAAAGAGAGAGAATAAAAGACTATAAAAAGACTAAAAAAAGCCTGAAAAGCAAGGAGAAGGAATGAGCCTGTGAAGAAAATAGTCAAAGAGAAAGAGAGAAAGGAAGCCGCTAAAAGAAAAGGGAAAGAAGAGAACATAGGTCAAGAGAGAGTGAGAAAGAAAAGAGAGGGTGAGCGGAAGGAAATGTCAGAGCCGGAGAGAGGAGAAAAATGGTAACAATGGCTAAAAATACCAGAAGCAGGCAGCGCTGGGCAGGGAAGGGCAGGGCAGAATAGGCCAGGACACGGGGCAACAGACTCTCAGCAAGCTCTTAGTGCTCTGGTTCCCTGTTTGGCTGCCTGTGATTGAGGAGGAATGCCATGCCCTTGACGGTGGCCTCCATACATACCATCACCTATTACTACCATGCAAACCCAGATAATCGCAGTTCCTGTTAGACATTCCTAGCATCAGTTCCAGCCGCTGTACTGGATGTGTACCCAGGTCAGCAGTGTTGACACTGAGTTTAGTTTGGTTCGGTAGTGGCATTTCATTTTAAATACAGAGACAGTTTTGGATGTGCATACTTGATCCATTACTACTGATGTATTTCCTTGTATGCATTGAGGGTCTGGTGGTGCTGGTTAGACTATGTAGAATATTATACATGTCTTGCTAAAATCTGTTTTTGTGTGCCTTGCTCTTCCTGATGTTTGTCCCATATCATTGTGTTCTATGGTTGATTATTGATCAGTTAGATCTAGTTAGGCTCATTCTCTGTACAGTCCTTTGAGACATGCTTGTGATAAAGGGCTATATAAATAAACAAATAAACAAACTTGAATCCTTGGTTTAATAACTACTGAAAACACTGCTACTGCTGCAGCTACAACAACAGTAACAACAGAGTTCGTCCGACTCTTCCCCTCTCTGATACTTAGTTGGTATGGAGAGCAACCTATTGTGAAAATGCTGTTTATTGATTAGAGAACACCGATCAAATCTCATCCAAAATCTTGAACAGTAAACATGGATGAGTGATTCGAGTGTTCACAACCCACTGAACCACAATGAGGCGGGGCTTGACAGGACTCACGTCACCCAGTCCAAAGGCTTCGGACCCGAGAGCCCCCCCTCCTCACGCTCCTCGCTTTACACAAACACAGAGCCGATTCTACAGCAACTATCCGGCCGCAATGACTGCAGCAGAACAGTGATAAGCTGATATGACTCACGGTGGGTTAAAAACACAGAAGCTAGCGGACCAATAAGCAGAGGATGAGAGGGTCCGCTGCAGGCATGACATCATGCCGCCGTCCACTCTGTAAATCCGTTGTTAGCAGAACAGTCTGATGGACTCAGCACTTTCCATTTTCCACTGACTGTGAGACTCTGTGTGTGTGTGTGTGTGTGTGTGTGTGTGTGTGTGTGTGTGTGTGTGTGTGTGTGTGTGTGTGTGTGTGTGTGTGTGATGGGACCTATAGCAATAACACCACCAGGTCTTCCAGGGACCTCCATTGCCCGCCTCAGCCATTTTGCTAGTTTTGGAGTGACAAAGCTGTATCCTGAGTAAAGACCATTTCAGAAAAGTCTAGACCTCTTTAGACTGTGTAAAGCATGTGGAGTTCATGCTGTGTTCTGTACCGCAAATATCTAACATTTTACAGTAATCTGCCCCACACAGTAACTGCTTGCCTGAGTCCTTCACTTTGTGCACATTACAGGAATGGCAGAAATTAAATGGCGGAAAAGCGATGGCAATCTAAATATGGCAGGGTCACCTTTTCACACATGAAATCCCATTGCCCTCTGAGGTGAAACGGCCGGGGCAGATGAGGTGGAAAATGGTGGGTTTTTAGCTGAATAAGGCCAGTGACAGGTTGCTCGGTGGAAGCCCTGTAATCACACGGCCATTAGCGGCCGCCTTCCCCTCAGTTAGCTCATCACGCTCTTAGCCAAAGACGGGCACTGGCTGAATATTAACAAGCTCTGAGGGAACAACGGCCACCAGAAAGCCATTAACTCCAGAGTTAAATCAAATGCAAGCGCCAGTGATTATTATAGCCGGGACACAGGTGCATAAATTAGGGAGTGTTTTAAGATATCAGATCGATCGTTTATCCCCGCAAAATGAAAATTAAGAATGAGATTTTCCAGGTCTTGTGATGAGCTCAGTTTTTTTTGGACATACACCTTCCATTCTTTTCTAATGAGATGTTCCTGTTTTCCCGGCTGCTTGTGTTCCTGATCGCACCCCTGGAAATATTTTTCCTGGCTGTTATCTGTCCTCTGCTGCAGCCTTCTTTCCTCTTTTAAAAATATCTCTCCCTTTCTCATGATATCCATATTCCTCCCCCCTCCCCCTTTTACCTCTCTCCCCCTATCTGTCTCTAGTCTGTGAAAGGATGAAGAGCCAAGCCTAGACTCTCACTGCCTTCATCTCTCCTCTCCTTCCTTCCTCTCCTTCTCTCCCTGCAGTCTAAACAGCCAATCATGCAGGTCTGGACTCCTTCCTGCTTCCTCCTCTCCCCACAGGTTCGTCCCCCTGGGAGAGGACAGGAGTGAAGGAGCGGGATAATGATAGGGGAGGAAGAAGATGAAGAGGAAGGGAGGGACGAGGGAAAGGCCTCGGGGCTGTGGAGGTGAGAGAGAGAGAGACAGGTGCGGGGGCGTAGCCGCGAAAGACGACGAGAGTTCTCCATCGCATAGTTTCTGGATGACTCTTTCTCTTCTTCCCTTCCTTCCTTCCTTTCCCTGAAGCCGCATGCTTCATTTCTTGGCTTTCTTGCCTTTATTTGTTCTCCTGGAACGGTGGTGACATTTATGTGTGTATGTGTGTGTGTGTGTGTTTTGTGAAGTATAAAATGCCATAACTAGCAGCTCATTAGCCCCATGTCATTGGGGTAATGGGAATCATCCATGGGCTAATGAGTAATGAGTGGGTGTGCAGTACTGATGTGACTCTGGCTGCCACAGCAATGCTAGAGAGAGGGGGTGGGCAACAGGGGCAGAGCAAAAGAGAGGGAGACAGAAAGAGGGAGAGAGATAGGAACAGACAGACAGAGAGTTGAGAGAGGGAGAGCGAGTAGGGATAAGGGAGACAAAGAAAGAAAAACACAGAGGGGACGAGGAGATTTAGGGCCAAAGAAAACAACGATGGCATGAGATAGAAAGGACAGTAAGAAGGACAAGAGAGAGAGGAGAGGGGAAGGACGGTTCACAGGTCTAGAGAGAGCGAAGTGGCTGGGGGTCACGGAGGTAACCAGCGTTTCTACGGCAACCGGCCTCATTAGAGAGCTGGCTTAATCACATCAGGCCTCGGCGGCAACTTTCAGCCAATCATGTGGCTCGGCGGTGAGAGGTCAGGGACCAACGTGGACAGTAATAAGTGCTGATTGGATTACAGAGCTGGCGAGACTGTTAAAGAGTGTCTGTCTGGCTAGACTCCGGTGGCAGACACACATGACTGACTGGATGACTAGCCAAATGCACCAAAACATAGGTGGAAGTCAGCCACGGACAGCCTTGCGAATTCAATAGCAACCAGGTATAACTGGTGTAACTTAAAGGAATAGAACAAGTTTTTGGAAGATTGGACCATTGGTCGATTTAACTGTTAAGTGATTAGAACATAGACACCAAAATCATCCATGTGTCCCCGGTAGATCATTTGCCCCAGTGCTTCATGCCAACACTTTAGCATGTTGAGTGATAGTAGGCAATAACTACCATTATCCAACATAACAGGACTGACCTTTTAGTAATATAAAGTCGTTAGTGGTTTTTAATATATGGCCTAAAGATGAATACATTTTTTTAATGAAATATGATTAACTCAATACAGCGTACGTAGCCAGGTTTATTCTTGGAACTACTTCAGGAGAGCATCACCACCACTTTCACTTCCTATGGAAACGGGGAAAATAGTCCTGAGTAGTTCAAAATAGCATGCTATCTTTTAATTTTCTAAGTAAATTTTACTCCATAGGATTGCCAGACTTGGCCGCATACTTACATTTACATTTAGCTTTAGAGCTGCTACATGTTCTAATTTTCTCACTTTTAAGATAATGCTAGTCGCCCTACTATCACTCGACATAGTGTATGCAAAAGTGTTAGCATGGAGCACCAGAGCAAACGATGTACCAGGGACTCATGGATGATTTTAATGTTTATGTTCTCATCAGTTAACGGGTAAGTTGACCAATGGGCCAATCTCCCAAAAGCTTGGTGTATTCCTTTAAGGCCATCGACAATTCAGCACAACACTCATCCCTATTCATGTACTCGTGTAACACTTCCCATTCAGTTGTAAAGTAACACGAGACCCGGCTGTTTTGTTCCCTTACCCCTTTGACTCCCTTCAGGTCTCCTTTCAGCAGGCTGTCCAGAGGAAAGGTGATGATGTTGTTCATGTTCTGAAACTGGAGGGGGGGTGAGGAGAGAGAGAGAGAGAGAGAGAGAGAGAGAGAGGGATAAGAGTTGAAAGGTTACATCAGAGGATTTAAATCTGCAGGAGACAGATACTCAGGGGTGACTGGATATGAAATCCCTTCTGTGCTCTGTGTATGTGTGTGTACATGCAGTATGTCTTTGTATGTGTGTGTACATGCAGTGTGTCTGTGTATGTGTGTGTACATGCAGTGTGTCTGTGTATGTGTGTGTACATGCAGTGTGTCCAACAGGAAAGGAGATAAAAGAGAAAAAGGAGCACTGAAGGAGCAGTATATAGGAAAAATATGGGACATCCTTGTAGTAGTGTACAACTAATTCGATATCATGGCTACCAGTCTCTCTTTTGCCCGTTGGAATATTTTAAAAAAGTTATAAATTGGTACTGTCTTACTGTCTGTTGACATGGCCAACATCATGAAAGGCTAACAAAAATTATATAACCAATCCTCTATGAGCAGTGGACGAGTCTTTACCCTGTTATTCTCATTTAGGCCTGTCTGTAAAGCAGTACGACTATTCAGAAAGGTGCTGTATAAATAATCCAGGAGGTAAGACTTTGATAAAGCCTCTGGAGATTATATCTTCACATCCAGGTCAGGTGTTGGTTCATATTCCTGTGGTTTAAAAGTCTTGAGACAACACTAACACGAGAATCTCAAGTGCCTAAGCTCTGGGTGAGCGACAGACCTTCTCACATGGTGGTGTCAGATTTTTCTAATAAAGCTTTGGGCTTTGAAACCTGGCTTTGACGGAGCGGGATCAGGCTAAATTAGATCCAGCAGATATTTGGTGTTGCAGTGGCACTTTGGCCGTCGCAATGGAAAAATGGAGCTACCCCTGAGGGCTTCAAGTTCCAGGTGGACTCGGTGTGTGTCTGTGTGTGTGTGTGTCTGTGTGTGTGTGCATGTGCGTGTGTGCGTGTGTGTGCGTGTGTGTGTGCATGCGTGTCAGAGAATACACACAGCGACTCAAGGGGATAGAGACAATTAGGGACAGGATGGAAATCTTTCTCTGCCCCTGTGGATTTTACCCCTCCCCACTCCACACACCCACCCACCCACCCACCCACCCACCAACCAACACACACACACTTAGCGTAGACTCACCAGGTTTTTGAAGAGTGCGGTGAGCTCCTTGGTGAAGACGGAGAACTTGAGGAAGGCAGATCCCAGGTCGGGATCATCTCTGTACACACAGTTCTCTCCAAACTTCTCCAGGGCCTGCGTGTACTGCTCCTCGTTCTCCACGTGGGCTGGAAAACACACACACACACACGGAAGTCAGCTTTGACAAGCACCAACTGGGAATTAAACCAAGGTCTCTCACTCTCTGATCGTTACAAGTCAAAAATCAATCAGTGGTCATGAATAATGAATGATAGCCTTTGAGTGCACAAAGATCCACTTTTCCGGCTCTCCAACGCTTCCTCTCCCTTTTTTCCTCATTCAGCATTGCCTGTGGGACTGAATAACATGCAGATAGATGAAAAAGAGAGCTGGGTAGCTGATGCTGCTGAGAAACTCCTGTGGAGAACCTTGTTATGGAAGCATATTCTCTCGCTCTTGTTAAACTAGTGCTGCTTCAGAGGAAGAAGTGGTCCTGTCCATTCATTTCCACCGTGTGCACACTGTGTTCTCAGGCTGACAGAAAATACTTTCACATTTAGCCTACTTTAATCACAAGTTTTGACTGTAATTTGTCAAGGCAATGATTTGATTTTCAAGTCTGCTCGTCCTCTTAAGAGACAAAAAACACAAGGGGGTGGCAGAATCTTTATTTTAATACTGTAATCTTTATTTTAATAACGATTCTGTTGAGAGATCACAGACGCACCCATAGGGAGAGAGAAACGCATGGGAGGACCAAGGAGGATGGAAGGAAAAGAAGGAAATAGCGAGCAAGAGATAGAGAGGAAGAGAAAGAGAAAAAGGTACAAACATATATCCAGTCCCCATGCAGCCAGGGGGAAACCCATAAACTGGCTGTGGCAGATGTCACACAGCGTGTCGAAACCCCACCTAATTTACCACGGGGTTAGGCAGAGGCGATTCCACTTAATACACTTCATGCTAGGCCTGGCAGCTGATAACAGCTAATGCCATCGGGACGGTGGTGGAGCGAGGGAGGGATGGAGACATGACTGAGCACCAGGGACTGTTACCATGACGACACCCACCCAGAAATGAAAGAAATGACAGAGAGGGGGGAGAGAAAGAGGGGAGAGGAGAGGAGAGAGAGAGGAGAGAGAGAGAGAGAGAGAGAGAGAGAGAGAGAGAGAGAGAGAGAGAGAGAGAGAGAGAGAGAGAGAGAGAGAGAGAGAGAGAGAGAGAGAGAGAGAGAGAGAGAGAGAGAGAGAGATATTTAGGAGGGGTGAGAAAAAATGTGAGGACATTCACTGTAAGACACCTGCTGCCACACAATGACTCAGCTTATTATCTACCACACACACACACACACACACACACAGATAAAGAGGAGCCAGAGACTTTGGTTCATAGATGGAGCGGGATAAGCTCATGTCTGGGCCCCAGAGATATCCATCATATTAAAAGGGGAAAGCTGAAAGCCACTGACTCACTACCTGTAGACCTCCTCACATCAGACAGATCTAATTTAAGCCACAAAATATGAACTGACGTAATGGGCGAGTTGGACGATAAGGCTCCTATGAGACTTAGTGCATAAGCGGCACTGTAACGGGGGTTGTGCAAAACCAACACGTCTTGAACAAAGTCTACTAGAGTACCCATGTAGATTTATTTTTTATGAAATATGAATAAAAACAATTGGAGAAAACAGCAACACTTTTTCAAACCAAGTCTAGTATCATCATATCAAAATGTTATATATATATTTTGGAAAAGAACCATATACCAGTTCATCCTTGAATATTTTTAAAATACACATGATCCTGTCTGTAAAGATCCTTTTAGCTAAATGCTAAAAAATTGTTTGAGGAGTAGGTATCACGTTTTTCCAACTGGTGTAATTTCAATTTATGATGAAATTATGATTAAATTAACTAGCATTTACATGAGATCCAAATATTACAGAGGTTCAACATGGCTGAGGGACATTTAAGGATACAAAAATAATGGTCTCTGCCACACAGCAACACAATACACAAAGCACACACACACACACACACACACATACACACACACACACTATCACACATCAAAATTAAACAGCTTCAAGTCCAAAGAAGCGAAAGATGTGTCATACAGGGATACAAGTGAGTTCAAGCCATTGTGTGTGTGTGTGTGTGTGTGTGTGTGTGTGTGTGTGTGTCAGACTCGCACCCCTACCACACACCCTGAACCTACTGTTTACACATCGGCCCCAGCTGCTTTGTTGTGGCTCTGCCAGGGCGGCGAGCCAACAGGGCGGGTGCCTGCTGCTGCTTTTGAAGTGGCACATGAAGAGCTCCGAGCGCTGCCGTTCACCCTCGACAGACAGCGTAAAACCCCCCGCGGCCTGGTGAGCGTGTACACATGCGTATTGGTTGTAACATGACCTAAGCACAACACACATGCCTGGAGAGGCCTGGGTTGTCACACTACAACAGCCCAGAGAGAACACCTTGAGCCTCAAAAAAAGACACTGTGCGATACGTTGGGCGAGTTTATGAGCAACGTGGCAGGGTAACGTTCCTGGAGACTAGAGTTGTTCCGATACCGATACCAGTATCGGAAGTGCTGGATCGGGTATCGGCGAGTACGCGAGTCTATGCACCGATCCGATATCACGGAATTTATTAGCCCTGAAAAAACCCGGAAATCTATACTTATATACTAAATTTATACTGTTACTGTACTATTTAAAATTTTAAATGTCTTTTATTTTACTAAATTGTGGCTGCACTTTAACAGTTTTTTAAAGAAATTGTTATTTATTCCTAGATTTATTTATTTATGTTCTTTTTCAGTTATGACTGACTGTCAAACTAGATAATAAAGTTCTTGGCATTCATTCTCTGTATGTATTTGTTCATGTTTTACAAAGGGTTTAACCTGAGCCAGGCCATACAACAATGATGGCAATTATATCACATCCATACAGGGTTAGTAGTATACAGCTGTTAAAAAAATAATAATAATATATATATATTTTTTAACGCATCGGATCAATACTCTGTATCGGCCGATACACAAGTTCAGGTATCGGAATCGGTATCGGGAAGGAAAAAATGGCATCGGAACATCTCTACTGGAGACAAGAGGAGAAGTGAGACACAAGGGAAATGTTTACTGTCTCCTTAATCCCCCACAAGAGTTGATTTGCATTGACATTTGGTGACCGAGGGGCCGTGACGTACAGTACTGTATACAGTGTAAACAATAGACTGGTGACCTTTCAGTTTATTGGACAGTTTCTCTAATCACTAGGCGACACTTCCTCCTTTCTCTCTCACCCTGTGACTCTCACTGTAGCTTGACAGGACCTTGAAGGTACCAAACAGCATGAATGAGTTCTATTCCAAAACGCTATTTATCCATTGGAGGAAAATAATGGTAACCTGAAGCGCATCACTCAATGTGTCTTACAAATGAAGGATGCATTCTACAAAGGTGTAATCAATTTGTCAACAAGTTGCCTACTACGCTTCAAAAAATTTGCTTTCATTTTGTGCTGTCAATCATTCTGTAAGAGTGTCACTTTATTCAGATGGGGGATATTTCATTTTGGAACTAAACTCTTTTAATTTTTCACATCTATGGCTCATGGCTATTAAGTGGTGTCAAGTTTCATCACTTCAAACCTAGGCTGACAAAATAAAATTTAATTCCGGGTTTGAAAAGAGTGTGGCAAGTAAGTAGTAGCATGATAGCTGTGTGTGTGTGTGTGTGTGTTTTGGAAGGAGACTGAGAAGGATTCCTGTTGCTTGACCTCAGGAAGCGATGGCCTTGTGTTCACTGGAATTCAGTAGAAAGGAGAGAAGCAATGACGCGCGTGAACACACACACACACACACACACACACACACACACACACACACACACACACACACACTTTGACAACAAACACAAGTGGCCTGAAAATGCCCAGTCGTGTACCTAGTTGTTGCACACAAACAAACACACACACACACACACACACACACACACACATCTTCAGACAAACATATTGTACAGCTTCCAGGCCCCTGCTCCTGAGGATTATCTAACATCCCAAAGGCTTGTTTTTCTAGCTTCTTCCATCTCTCTCTCTCTCTCACACACACACAAACACACACACACACACACACACACTAGATACACACAGGGTTTAATCACCAGATAGCAGGCCGGCCTCTGCTTCCTCTCTTGGTCTCTCCCACACTCTCTCCCTTCCACAGGGCTCCATCAGGCCTGTTTGGCTGAAGGTCCAATGGTCACAAACTCAACATGCGGCCGACCTCAATTCTGTATTTCTCTATGGACTCTGTAAAAATACCGCTGCACTTCATGTCCATTTAACAATAGCAATAGCCGCAGGAGGGTAGTAAACTTTTACTCAGAGAAGTGAGAGAGAGTCCAAGAAAGAACTGAAGGCAGTGTGAGAAAGACAAGACAAAGATAAAAAGAGGACATCATTAAGCGCGGCGCATGTATGAATTAGATTAGTCTGAGGTGAGGCTCTGCACCCGCCTTCCTCTCCTCCATTTTCATTACACCCTCTTTCTGCATCTTCTCTGGTTCCTCCTTTCATTTCAGTACGTCTCTCTCCTCAGGTCTCTTACTCTGTGCATCCACACACATCCGTCCAGCGTAATTACATTAGCGCTTGTGGGAGACTCATTCTCTTGGTTACCTGGCAGCAACGAGAGAGAGAGAGAGAGAGAGAGAGAGACACAGAGAGACAGAGAGACAGAGAGACAGAGAGAGAGAAAGTAGCTCTGCCTGTACACTACCAGTCAAAAGTTTGGACACACCCGACTGAATGTACTATGCTATTTTATTTTGATCTAAAGGCTTAAGCTTAAATGTTGAGTTTTTTAGACAAATATAAATAGTGAAGTTGATGCCTAATGTATAAATTTTGTTCCAAAGCCTTTGCCTTTCCATCAAAGCAAGGGGTGGCTACTTTAAAGAATCTAAAATATAAGATAGTTTTGATTTGTTTAACACTTTCTTCATCACTGCATAATACAATTTGCGTTATTCCATAGTTTCGATGTCTTTACTATTATTCTAAAATGTGAAAAATAGTAACAATAAAGAAAAATGTGTATCCAAACTACTTGACTTGTAGTGTACATGTGCGTGTGTTTGTGTGTACCAGCAACACAGAGCAGGGAGGGAGGACAACAGCAGCTCAGATAGATTCAATGTTCTCTGGAGGCAACGTGGGCCGAGTTGCTGCATTATTCAGCCGTGCTCCCCACTCCTTGCCTACCTATGGCTACAACTCCTGGAACAGAGCGTTCTCTCGTCGGCTCTCTGGACTTTTTTTTTTTTAGGCTGGCCTGTCCTAGCTGCTCTACCGGCTCCAGCTTCAGAAGACGTCAGCGGGGTTTGAGATGCTGCTGGATTATTCATCAAAACCCACAACCTGACAGGCTGACAGGTCCCTACAGCAACACTGGGGCAAGACAAGGGATCTCTTCGCTCATTTCTAGCTCTTTCCCCATCACTTCCTCTTTCCCGTCTTTCTCTCCCCTCCAATCTCCCTCTCTTCCCAGTTCTTTCCATTACCATTCCCCATTTCACAGCCCAAAAATATCCATGCGGGGTTGGGGCTCATCAGCCAGTCATACCAGTAAGGTGTTCTCTGAGAGTATTATGGCAATCAGCACCCTGTGGTGTGTGTGTGTGTGTGTGTGTGTGTGTGTGTGTGTGTGTGTGTGTGTGTGTGTGTGTGTGTGTGTGTGTGTGTGTGTCATTATTCAGGCTTTTCCAAGCAGCAGCTCTGGGGAAGACTGAGAAACGCCGGTACTTTCCCTCTCTCTGTCTCTCTCTCTCTAACACACAGACAGCAGAGATTTGTTTTTAGATACTGTAGCACGATTGCCTCCCTAAGTGTCAGCATCTCTCCAGTTCATGTATGTTGTCACTTACCTTCTGCAATCTAATTTAGTTGTATTTTGCTTGCCAATTTGGTTTGTTTGTTTTGTTCTATATAAACCCCTTGGGGTTTTTAAATCTCACCTGCGCACATTTGTATGTTTCCCTGTTTTTCTGTGTTTTTCCACCAAGCTTTATCACTTCAGTTCTGTGTTTTATCACATGAAGAAAAAGAAACCAGAGCTCCTCTATCTATGAAAAATCTTAAAATCCCTCGAACAGACAGCAGTCAGCAGCCCAGCTAAAACTGTCTGAGATAAAAGATGGAATACCTGCCTTGACATCCAGTGAATCATATCAATGATTTTCCATTACTAATAATGTGCTCATTGACAAGTTTCTGGGGAACATGATGAACAGAACTGGAGAAAACCTTTCCACCCCCAATTTTATGCTATTGCCGTTTGGCTGATTGACTGGCTGGCTGGCTGCCCACATGTCTAGCTGCTTTGTTTCCTCCTCTCTGCCTTCTGAACTCCGAATAGATGGCAGGTTGTGTGTCTGTCTGGTTGGTAACCGATCAAATGACTTTCTTTCTGTCTGTCCATCACTGTCACCATAAATCAACTCTTACTGTCTGTAGGCTGGCAGGAGGCAAAACCAGACTGGATTATCGCTAGTAAAAGAAAGAAAAGTTCTATTACTAAACACTTTCCATTTTGGGAAAATTAAAGTGTTATCTCTTTGTCACCCAAGGAATTGCCCGTTATCGAAAAAGCACCATAAGTTATTGAGAAATGTATGCTTCCTCATTTTGAAACTCTTTAAATATTAAAACCCAAATTAGTTTAGTCATTCTGTCACAATAAATAGCTCTCTGTGCAATCAAAGATCTTTCATCTCTACTCAAACATGGAAGTTTTCATATTAGCCCATAACTGTAGAGTTGAGTAATGTGTAATGCTCTGCTCTGTTGTTTTCATCTATGCTACAGTTGATATCTTTGTAAGCCAATGGTTCCCTAAGTAGGTCTCTCTCTCTCTCTCTCTCTCTCTCTCTGTCTCAGTGACATTGTCCATGTCACAGCACAGGGTCGATACAGACACACCACAGAGGGCTTAGAGGAGCCGGCCTGCTTGTATTCAAAACAGATCAGAGTCTGGACAGCTTTTCCTAAATGACTGCAGATAAGAAAAGGTGACCTCAATTGAAGTCAGCTTCCCTCACCAAAACTGTAAATGAAAGACCAGGAGAAGCCTTCATAGTGCCATCTCACACTGTTTCTCCTGTAAACACAGATAGAAATCTGGATGAGCTTCACTTGGGAGTGACATGTCTTGCTTTTCTTCCTCCCACTTGATCTAGATAAGGAAGTTTGTCCATTATGAAAACACTTTCCAACTGCCTGAGACACCTGCAGCTCCCAAACAGGTGCAGCCTGCAATACTAACCACATAAATTCAAATGAAGGTACTTTAATCAACAATGTGGGCATTTATGTTGACAGATGAACAGCGAGAGAAAATTCTACACAGTTGCATGCTTGAATATACACAGGTAATTTTTTTTTCCACACACGCACGCACACACAGTATCTGCCTGTCTTGTTTTGAAATGAAACCATGCAGAGGCTCTGGATCTGGCAACCAAGGAGAGGCAAGAGGTATTTGTCAATGCTTTGTAACTGTGTTCGAAGCGAGAAGAGTTTGACTACACACACACACACACACACACACACACACAGAGGCTGTGCTGCCCTTCCCCAGCTGTTTCTTTGGGGGTCTGGATCAGACAGCTGTCCCTCTAGTCTGAACAGAGCCTGTACTGTTCCCAGAAAAGACATGCTCAGCACATTGTTTAGAGGTCTCTCTCTCTCTCTCTCTCTGGCTTGCCCTCTCGCCCGCTCTCTCTCAGCAGGGTGCTGTCATGCAGGCCAAACAAAAGACGCTGGAAACACCCTACACTGTCACAGTCAACCAGTGAGCACACACACAAACACACAGGAATACAGTGACAAAAATCCACCCTCAGTCCCCTCAAAGGCAGTGGCATAAAGAGGTAGAGCTTTATCATAAAAATAAGCTAAAAAAACAACAAACAAATCTGTGTCCCACAATCAGAGTGAATCCTGCTGACTAGAGAGACGTTAGGACGGAGAGGACTCACCCAGGCCTGATGTGTAGATGGCCTTCACAGATTTCTTCATCTTGTACAAAACACTGCGGTCCACATCCAGAGCCTGCATAGACAAATACAGGGAGAGAAACACAGAGGAAGAAGAGGGAGAGAGAGAGGAGAAGCAGAGGAGACAAAGAAGAGGAAGAGGAGTTCATTTAGTTACTTGTTGTGACTCAAATCAGTGTTGATTAGCCTACTTATATATTGTAAGACAGTCGCTTGAGGTCATTTTGGAGAGGTTGAGTCATTGTTTTGCCTGCATTATTAGGCCATTATTCTGTCTGACCCGAGATATAGAGCGCTCTACTTTCTCTGGTGAGCATCTTATGGCACTATAAAACCAGGTGTAATCACGTATGTATGACTGCATGCGGTGGGTGCAGTTAGTGCGAGGTGTGTGTGTGTATGTGTGTGTGTGTGTGTGTTTCAATGCTATCTCCACTCTGTCTGCAAGTAATGAATTATTCAAGGCAAAGCTAAGAATAGACATAAGCTCCCTAGTCAGTCAGTGAGTACAGAAGGACGTGTCAGTGTGTGTGTGTGTGTGTGTGTGTGTGTGTGTGTGTGTGTGTGCACGATTTCAGTGTATGTGTGTTGCTTGATATAACAGATTGCAGGACAAGAGCGGTGAGCATCTGAGCCCCAAATGAAGGACAATTTTACCAAGATGTATACACACACTTGCACATACACACACAAACCTATGAATAACCATACGCACACACACACACACACACACACACACAGTCATTTAGCCCAGACTCACACACTAACTAGGACATACAGTGGGAGTCCAGCTGAGACAATGCACCACTGTATCAGTGATGAGTGAGGGAATCTCTCGGAGGTTGGTGGGGGATTTTGGGAAATTAGTTTTTGGGACTTTACTAAGTAGGTCCGCCCAACCGGGCCAAAGCCGGCGCCACTCTCCCTGCCCCGCTTCCCCATCTGACTGACTAACACATATCAGATCCCCTGGACCCTCTGAAAACAAAACACACAATGACTCCCATTCAGTTGCAAAACGCACACACACATACACTATCCCTTGCCACACCAGTAGCTGTGATGACAGAAAACATATTAAAACCATAAATCGGCGCTATATTAATATCCAAGCTATGAGCGGTTTCCCATTGTAGAATGTAAGAACCACTCAGCACTCTGTTCTCCCTAGGGTCGTATTTCACACACAGAAAGGAGTGGGAGAGAGAGAGAGAGAGAGAGGACCGAAGTGACTTTGGAAGAAAAATAAGATAATTTACATGTCACTGGGAGGGGGACAGACAGTGATACAATAAGAGAAAGAAAAAGACACAGACAGAAAGAGAAAGACAAGCACGCTGACAATGTGCTTATTCACTCCTCTATCAGCGTTGGCTGGGTGTTGACAGGGCCACCTATGAAGTGTGGAGCAGGAGATCCAGTCAGCCTATTGGGGTATACAGTTACTCTGCACTGACTCAGTGGAGATGAAAGATAACGGGGAAAAGTCAAATTAAGAAGCCCTATGAAAGACTTGTCTGAGGAGCTTATGGACTGTAACAGGCCAAAATTCACTTTGGGACATATAGTAAAATGTATCCAGCAGTGTATGCATGGAGCACATTACTGCTACATCTTTCACACCTGTAACAAGGATCATCAAAATGCTAAAACAATAATTAGCGATGAATCACACAGACTTTAATCACCCAGCTCGTCTGAGAACACCTGCTCTTTTAAAGAATCAGCAGTTGAGGTCAGATGTGAGCATCATTATCACCATGGCTAACACCTTCACCTTCAATGGTCCAATTTTGTGAGACCACATTCACTTCAATTTTCAAGTTTAGTTCAGTTCCTTTGCACATTGGTAACAGCTAGAAGTGAAGGGATACAAATGTGATAATACACAGAAAGAAGAAATACAAATGACTAATTTGTGCAGCTGAGATAAAAAAATGAGGAACTTATAAAAAACATATTCACCTCAAAACAAATTAATGAAACAAGTAGGAAAAAATAAAAACCCTGCAGTATCACTCTTCACACTCTTACGCCCACACCTTTCTGTAACAGTGATTGTTGCATAAAAGTTTAAAGGATTTCTGTTTTTAAATAGCCTACTGAGCAATGAACATTACTGTAACAACCTTTTATTTCTGAAATGGATACCAATTATCATCCAAAGTGTTTGCCAAGCAACTGTGTATAGCCTACGTATTGAAAGTAGCCAACTAGAGGCTCCTTGTTCCTCTGTGTAAATGTAGGCCTTACAGCGCTGTGGTTGTAGTTTCATGAACTCCTGTTAAATGACTCATCTGTTACACATGCCATTATCTCATTAGCTCTGTCTGGCTGAAACAGACTCTCCAACTATAGCTCAGACCCCACACAGGCAGACAACTTCTCTACAAACACCAGCTACGATACATACAGTAGGTATTTTTAAAAACACACGCATACGCACAAAGACAGAGAAACATGCCGCTGCAATGCAGAGCGCTCTCCCCCCTCCATATCACCAAACCAACCCAACCACACAAACGCTTTTAAAGAGGTAACCTGAGATGACCACTGGATGTGTTTTCTTAGCAGTGCTGATAGCACCTTGGGCTCTGCTCTGTACATTAAACCTACTCTGAGCTCCTTTGGGCGGCAGGGGAACCAGAAAGTACTTAGAGCTAAAGCCACAAAAGCATTTTTGCTGATATCAGGGCTTCTGTGAGCGTGTGCAGGGACCAAGTGGGAGGATTTCTTTAGTCTTCACACTAGGGATGTAACGGTATACCCACTACAATGGAGGGTTACCTATGCATTAAATATTTTTATGTAAATGTTACAATGCTAATGCATGAGAATTTCAGTTAAATACACACAGACACACACACACACACACAGGCACGCACAAACATTTTAGTTCAATAAAGCAATATTTTTCTTCAAAGCAAAATACTGTTTTGTTTGTTTTTTTGATGGGCCATAGTACATTTAATTAAAAGGGGGAAAAAATTAATACCGTGGTATTTTGGTAGATACCGTACCGTACTGTGAAATTTCATACCATTACATCCCTAATCTGGACAAATATGCTACTAGTGAAATCACCCACTTTGTTTGCAGTCATGTATTACACAGCACTTTTGGATTTTGTTACTTGGCTTTTCTTAATCCATGTACTGGCTTCTTATAGCCTACTATGGCAAGATTACTGTATTTAAAAATGCCTGATGTCCTTTTACCTCAAAATCAGACAATGTGTGTGGATCCAGAAACCTCAAGAAAACTAGCCATTTTGACCATCTGACACAAAAAAAAAATCAAATTCAGAGCAGATGTGTCAAGGTGTTTGACAAGCAACTTGATGCTTCTAGTGCACTTTAGGGCATTTGACGATTTGTGCATTTGAAAATCTCTGCCTTGATGATCGTTCCACAGATGATGCCTTCAGAGTATGATATGGTTGTACCTGCTGCTTCAAAGTAAGATTATGACACTTCCTTGTCTAATCTCTGTCAGAACTGTATCATTCTTTTGCTTCAGGATTGTAGCAAAGAATTTCAAACATGGTTGTGTAAAATGTACTTAAAAATGTCAGCTAACATTAGTAATTCATTCATTAATTGATGCTGTGAGTGTCTTTGGACATGGAGGATGTGAAACAGCAACTGAAGTCAGAGCCTGTAATGGTGTTAAACAGTAGGGACGCATTATATCGTCATAATAATTAACTAGTTTTCAAAGCTCTTGACATCGAGAATTGCAAAATTGCTTCTTGAAATGTTTGACCCGATACACAAAAAATAAATATGACTTTTTGGACTATGTTTTCAAAAGCGAGTGGCATCACTTTGATACCCAGAGAAGTCAGTAATGATGGTTGACTGTGCATAGATGCATACTGGTGTATGCATGCTAAAAATGTATATGTTCCATTCAAGTGAATTATTACTGTAGGAAACAAAAAAGGCGGCAAAAGAGAAGCAGAGCGTTCTGACCAACTCTCACTGTGTTGCTGGGAGTTTCTTTCCAGCCTAGCGCAGCTGGGCTCTCTGGCAATAGTATGATTGTTTTCCAGGAGCAAGACAAGCCAAATGGACAAGAGATTTATAGCAATCTGTTCACTTTGTGACTAAAGCTTTTGGTGCATATGCTGCATAAACACAGTCAGATGGCAGCTAGGTATACTGCACTGGTGTAACTGCTGTGATGTTGGTAACACTTTGTCAACACCTGCTACACTGCAACGCTTCTTTATTCAGTATAATGAAACTGAATGATTGCTATAAGGTTTACATTCAAATAATCTTGCTTTTAATTTAAACCTTATATCATCATAGCAGCAGCAGGCTTGTAACCCGAGAGTAATCAGTTCCAATTCCCCAACCAGGTTTTGGAAATCCAGATAAGGAAAGTGAATCTCTCCTTCCTTAGCAAATGCCAATGAGATGCCGTTGCAAAAACACTTAACCCCCAGTTGCTCCAGTGCAGCAGCTCAGTGTGTGCTCAGTCAAATTTTGCTGGAGAGTGAAGGCGACATAAAAAAAAAAAATCAATGTCATTCACATCCATGAAATGTAAACTGTCCCAACTCTAACAGCTAAACCTTATTGTTGTTACCGTGACTACAGTGCTATGCTGGCTAATTGGCAGATCTATGCCCCGTGGTTGACCTCCACATTATATCAGTAATCAGCTTCTGAATCAGTTTGACCAGACTGGACATGCACACATTGACATGGACATCACAGGTCCCATCGATCCAAGGTCCATCTCTCTCTTTCTCTCACTCACACACACTCACACACACACACACACACACACACACACACACACACAGCCAGTATCACGCTTCAGTAGGTCCTTTCAATCTGTAGAGAGTGCTCTGTCAGGGAAAGGGGCGAGACAAGTGGGGGACAGACGGGGGGTAATAAACCAAGCCCAGCTGAACACAACAAACACACTGCCCTAAATCATTCTCACTCTCACACGTACACACACACACAAGCATGCACGCACACACACACACTCTTCAATCACTTTCACACATTTCCACTCCAACACACTCTCTGAGGCATTCTGGGGTTGAGCGAGTGACTCTTCACCAAGCACCAGGCCATCCTTTGTGCGAGCCCTCTTGTTTGAAGCACGGGCCGCTCTAAAATTAGACACTTTTAACCCAAAAACTATTCACAGTAAGAGGGGAATTCCACTGCCCGTAGCGTTTCAACAGTGTAGGATCAGAGCTGAATACTCGCAGAATAGGCTGGCCTGCTTCACAAGCATACTTCATATGACATTACTGCGACGTCAGCATTTTTCTCTCCTGATAGCAGCCCCCCCCCCCCCCCGCCCCCCGCCCCCCCCAATCTCCCCTCTGCCTCTGCTGCTGACCATGCCTACAAGAAGGAACTGAACTGAATTGCATTAATCCATGTCTTAATGCATGACATCATCATCATCATGATTACAATCAGGTACCATCTGCTGCGAGACTATCAAAACACCGCTGGGTCACTGGGGTCGTTTCCACGGTGATCCAGTCACTCACTGTTGTGCATTTCGTGAATTACAGAGAAAAGTGTCTCAGGTTACTGATCTGATCTGTAATCACACACAGATCAGATACTACAGATCTAATGTAAGTGTAGTGCCAGGCAGACAGAGGAAGAGAGAGAAAGACAGGACTGTATGACTAATGAATGAAGAGTGCTAAGCTACTTCACAGTATGAATTTAAGCTCAGTGGCAAGTTGGTGATTTGCCATCCTGAATGACAATGTGAGACCATTTCGAGCAGACATGAGTCCAGAGACAAATATGTAAAGTGTATAAAATTCAGGTGTTCCAAAAATACAAAGATAAAATAATATAAGAAGGAAGTAAATCCCGAAGAGCCATTTCCCTTTCTCTGGCTTCACAACCACTTCCTGCTGGCCTAGCAGTTACTACAACCACCTTTGGAAAAAAAACACCAGCCCAAGCAGCCAACAGCCCCAAAATGGGCAGATGACTATAAAGTAGGTTCAACTGCTAGCTATTTTGACTGTGGTCTTATGAGGCAAAGCTTAGCTAGACAAGCACAAAATTTGGCTACATGGACCCAAACCAGAGCTAATAACTCCAGCGTGTTTGGCCCTGCATTTGCCAAGGTCTACAAAACCAAAACAAGGAGGGGAAATTAGCAAAAGTTTTCATAACACAGCCAATGTCCACTTTCTGAGTGGTTCAGGGCACATTTTAAAGTCCCTTTATTACTCTATGGGAGAAGAATGTAAATGAAAGTCTGGATACCAAGCAAGGTAGTGCAGTTTGTTTTGAATAGGTTTTCTATAAAAGTGAATTGTATTTTTAGACTGTGCCGGCATCACGCTGACTACATGAGGTTTAGTCACCGAAAAGACTGTGAAGTGACTAAAAGCCTAAAAGTCTCACTTTTCTGTCACCTGTCGTATGCAAGGCTATAGCAATGTACAGTAGGTGGGATTGAAGTAAAAGTCTGACAGGGAGAGACAAGGGGGAGTGTGTGAGGAAAGTGTGTGTGTGTGTGTGTGTGTGGGGGGGGGGGGGGTCCTAATGAATGTTGAGTGGTATAAATTACATCTCAATGTTAAATGGGTGATTTTCGATCCCTGAAATAAAATTACAATCAAGTCTAAATGGCAATGACGCACTCGGGTCTTAAGACAAATATGGAAGCTAATGTGTATAGACAGAAAGAGTGAGTTCACACCAAGACAGAGGGACAGGGAAAAGTGAGAGAGGCCAACCAGCCGGCCTATAGTAACGTGGCACTCTTCACCTCTTTCTCCGCAGTCGGAAGAAGAAAGGCATTCCAGGACGATTGCATGTTGGAGTGACTGACAGACAAGACAGAGACCCTGCCCCATTGTTCCTGTCGTCTAACTATCTGCTGATGACAGCATGTCTGTTCGCCAAGACGTTGTGCTGCTTCACCTCTGAGGCACACACACACACACACACACACACACACACACACACATACATAAACACACACGTATTCAGTTCAAAACAAATAGATGGGGTCGGCGCTTTTTAATCCAAGCCATCCTCCCTCCGTCTGCAGCATTACTACAACCAAAACCGCACACTTCTTTAAACCTGAGACACACACATATACACACACACACAGACCCAGACACACACACACACACACATACACACACACACACACACAGACACGTCTGGTTCCTGTCTGCTGTCGCTTCATAGCATGTCTTTCAACCCCGTCTAACCCCTTAAGCCCTCCCCCTGCGAGAGTCATACGAGGAAACAGTCTGCCACATACGGTGGAAATCGGCCAATAAGGAGGAGGTAGTCTGGGATATAATTATCCAATTTAATTGGTTCGTGTGTGGGTGTTTGTGATGGTGGCGGGGTGTACTAATCCATGTTTTATTGAGGTACCAGATGTTATATGGTTAAAAAACAAACTTCACTCTTCAATGAGAACTGCTGAAGACTTACAAGAGTCTGGCTCTTTTTCCACCAGTGGGTCTATAACTCATTCATATGCACACACACACACACACACACACACACACACACACACACACACACAAACAGCCCTGGTGTTGATGTGAAAGTCAAGGGAAAGACTTGATATCACAATGATCTTATTCATTTCACCGCTGTGGTGTGGTCAGCCCACATTGTTTGGAGAAGTAGTAAAAACCTCTTACTGTCTTAAACTGGCACTGTGGCTCAGGGAGAAAGATGTAATCTATTTTCCTGTTTGATCCATTTCAGATCATAAAACGACCACTAGCAGTGGCACATCCACAATATCCTTCCTACAAAGACTCCACAACATTATAGATGAGGTGTTATATTTTCATGAAAAGCCATATGACATCTGAGAAAAGGTGGTTATCAGGTCTGAGCAGCAGCAGTATATAATGATATGAGCGGTGATGTGTAAATGGAACCAGTCCCTCATATGAAGATTTAGCTGTAATGGTTCAGTCCATATCTGGGATTGTTAAGGCGGTCCTCCTCTATTCCTCCACCTGCCCCTGCCTCCTCCTCCCTGACATGACTGGCCTCCCCTCCTCCAACACAGCAGCACTTGGTATCACTATGGGGGGTCAGCGAAACAAGGGGCCGCCCTGCTTTTGCCTGAAGCGGGGGACACGCAATTCACCAGCATGCACACACACACGGAAACACACACACACACACAGATAGGCAGATACACAGACAAACACAAATTCACATGCCAGTAGGCAGCAGGGTGGACTGCAGGGTGGTGTAGTGATTAGAAAGACAGCTGGCAAGTATCCGCCCTGCTCAAGCTGTAGTGCCTGAGTGCGAGAAGTCATGAGGACTCGAAATGGTATAGGAGATTATGATTATGATTTGACATTACCTAAACACTTACCTAAAAACATTGGTCAGATTTATCAGCGGTGAATTCCCAGTCATAAACAAAGAAATTCGCCTTGTCTATTGAATTCTGCTGAGACGGCCAAATTGTACATTTAGATACAGTCATTGTTGCCGAAGAGCTGAGGGCGTCCACTGTGGCTGCCAAAGGGTGTGTTAGGTCACCTGAAAGACCGCTACAGAGAGTTTCCCTACGGGGATCAGTAAAGTATCACATGATTAATAGGTAGACTTCCTCTCCACTACAGTTTTGCACAGAATGAGTCAAACAAGTTAGTCTCTCTGTATGTTCTGCTGGCCGGCTCACAGCCAGACACGGAGCTGCTCCACACGTGGCACAGTCAGGGTAAACACAGGAAGAGCACTTTCTTTCTGCCTCATCATCCAACATCTGGAAGACTAGAGGGAAAGCTGCAACTCATTGAAAACATATGACAAATATATAGTACGCACGTACGTTCACCTCCGCAGGCCTACAATGATCCTGCAGGCATTTGAGAGGAGGCAGATCATGAGGAAGCTTTGCTCAAGTGAAGCCATTCATCACTGTTCTATGTAATATAAAATGTATCTCATTAAACAGTCACAGTTAGCCTCACAAATGCATTAGAATCGGAGCTGAAAATTGCTTTCTGCCTAAGAGAGAGGTTCACTGTACGAACCATTCTTAACAGCAGTCTTGATTTCGAGTCCTTTCTTGGTACAGTGGGGCCAAAACTACAAAACTGCTGTTAAAATCAATCTGAAAACGCCCTTTCAAGTGCTTCATTCACAACTTTTCTCCATGCTGAGTGAGTAAAGTCAATATTTGGATAGAAGTGGGTGCCATCTAGCCGACCACTAACGGGCTGCGTTTCCACGGTTTCTCTGTCCTCTCAGACAGCTGAGATGTGTGTAGTCAGCTTGCCCCGGGGCAGCATGGAAAACTCCAGCCTACAAGTTCAGTGGGAGTGTGGGATGGAGTGAGAGGGAGGGGGAGTGCTTTTTACTGTGTGTCATAAGACCGTCTGACACGCGCTCATAAACGCACACACACAAAAACACGCACTTGGAGATGATGCTGATCTCCACCGCACCACATGACAGAGCTGTGTGAGGAGTGAAGGCCTTACCGTGCATCAACATCCGCCAGAGACTTACCGTAAACTCAAAGATAGATTCAAACCCTTAAATCATGCTGTCATTACTGTACAATGCCTCTGATATAACCAACTTTGTTTCACCACATAGGACATAGGAAGCACATGTGTTTTCTTTCTGCTGTTAATCTTGTGGGACCTCTGAACTTGCAGCCTGGCCGTTAACAGCTTTAACTGCTTTTCACCGTTTCACCAAGAGACTCGCATAGGGTTCAGTTTCTTTGCAGGGAATTGATTAAACTCAGGTCTTTCTGCCTGACTGCAAGTTATTCAAACATCTCATCTACCTAGCCTACATGCCTTCTGGTGTTTTACCGCCGAGACGCTTGGTGCTTTACAGCTCCTCAGCGAGCACTACAAAGACCGCCGTTGGACCGGAGCCTTCACCACCACCTGCCAGAACTCACACTCACAGTGGGGTGACAACATCAACTGCGGTACTTAAAGCGCTAAAGAAAACAAACTTTCGTGTGGAATGGAAAGGCGTTGTTCAGTGCTTTTTACTTTTTACTGGGTGAGAGACCTAGGCAGAACTTTTGTTTCCGTTTGGGTTTCCCGGCCATACTGCCTCACCCGGCTCAGAGGGCCAAAGTGGACTAAAGAAGAACGCTACGTTAAGTTGGAGTGGAGAGGAGTTTGTACCACATGTTCTGGCGTAAATACTTAAGTGGCAGCGGTTTTATTTGTGTCTAGTCTGGAGAATCCACTAGCCAGCTGACTCACCACCCCCCCTGCCCTGTCACTCAACACTTCCAAGGCCTCCTGGTCCACTTTCATTGCGTACAGTTGAAGTTTATTACATCGTTTGTCACTGTTGAACTACTGAGGACTCGCATTTTCTTTAGCTATCATCAAAAAGCTTTCAAGTAGGATGAAGTGAGGAGTGAGTACATGAACAAACAGACGTTGATCAAAACACATTTGTAAGGCTTTGCAATACTTCGAGTGAAAATTACAGCAGAGACCTGACGGCGCCATTTTTAAAACCTGTTAAATTTGCCTGCCCAACTTTGAGGGGAGTATTTAATGAAGTTTATAAACTGGCAGGGGACTGATGAAAACCAAGTTTGAGGGAGGGGCTGGGAAATAAGGACCAAATGTGCTGTGCTTTGAGGGGAAAAAACTCCTCTGACTTCACCTTTTGAGTTTCTCTTTGGCTCTTTCATATAGACCTGTGTGTAAACCTCCTGGTGTAAAAGTGCCAGAGGCAAACTGCCCAACAGTTACTGCACAGTTCTACGGAGTATGATGATGCCTGGGAGACACAGAGGAAGAATGATCTGCTTTCACCTGGAAAAGTTCAACTGGAACACTACGGAGAGCGTGATAGTGTGCGTTTGTGTGTATGTGTGTGATTGTGCACACTTCAGTCGCAGAGAAAAAGACCTTCGTTTAAACAGCTCCTTTTGAAGTCCTTTGAGAGACTTTTTCCGCATAAAATCAGTCCCTCTAGGAGAGCGAGGCACTTTGACGAAGCTTAGGCTTCTAAAGAACTCCACAAGCGGCCTCTACACATAAAACATTCAGCCTGGGTAAAATTAGAGCAGATATCATTTCAGATCTCAATGCATTTCCAGTACCACAGTATCAGAGTGTGCGTAGAAAGAGGGGACACTTAGTGCCCAACTCTCCCGGGAGGCTGCCTACTCTGCAAATGGAACAAGACAGAAGACGGAGGGATCTGGGATTATCAGGCAACTGGGGAATATGAAATAAGATCATCAAAAAGGTAGCAAAACCCTGTTTTAATTTGAATAATAAACAAAATGCCTTGACGTCTATTTGTAGCATCAAACATTTGATCTAGTTTGGTCTCAACTGATAGCTCAATTCTACACCTAAGCCAAAAGCAATCAGACTAAAACTCCCTCGTGAGCCTCGAAGGAGCTTATCTTAAAACATTTCCCACTGGAGAAGAAGTCTGGGGCAGTTCTCTCTCTGAGTGAAAGTGACAACAGGACAACACAATTACGAGGACCCACCCCTCCCACCCCACCCCCCGAGCGGAGTGGCCAGGACTACAAATCAATGGTGGAGTTCATTAATGAAGAGGCAGGGCCGGTCAGGGAACAATAGCCGTCAACAGGAGCCGTCTCTGGCAATCTGGGCCAGGACACCCTGATGGATGAGAAGAGCTTTACGTTCCCCTTTACCCCCCCATGCCCCTAATGTCCAACCCCCCTAACCTCTGTGTCAGACAGAGAGCAGCCAGTCGCCCCTTTAACCTCAAACCCCTTCACCCTGCTGGACCGAGAACTTCCACGCTCACTTTTGCTCCGACAACCTTCCTCCAAAACCACCCGAACTCACCTGGCTTGACAATGGCCAATCAGTCCAACCAAAATCCCAACACACACACACACACTGTGGCTAGATAGTGTATAAACCTGAGTCACAATTCCTATCACATCCTGACAGTCACATCGCACCAGCAGATAAGAGAGATCACAGCTTTAAATCGATTGGGGCGGGACCGTGACCTCCGCCCCTGGTAGATCCATGGGGAGGGCTGCTGTGGCATAAGGAAGGCCTGGAGAGAGCCTGTCTCAGGATGATAACACACAAACTGCTCTACAAGGCCCTGGAGGCTGGAGACACACCTCTTACTTCAAACAAAAGTCCCATGGGGAACTTTGGGGTAACAGTCCCACAGAGAGGAAAAAAGGGGCTTTGATTTTACAGAGGTTAGGGTGATATGGGACTGAATCTGAAAAAGACTAAAATTGAAGACGGCACTGTCAAGTACTTGCCTATCCCTCTAAAACATGAAGGCTTTTGGAACAGTTCAAAAAGGAAAAACATCAAGAATTCTTACTGACTGTCAGGGGATTTGGAAGAGTAAACTAAGTTGCTTCTGCTCCAAAATATTTGGCCTGCTCTGATGTATTTGGTACAGTGAGGGGGCAAAATGAAGGGACTTGACAGTGGGAACAGGGGTGAAGCGGGGAAACAGGACTGTGTTGATCCTGCCAGAAATCCCTTTTCAATTATAGGAAGCATTAAGCTTCTTAGGAAGTATCTTGAAGACTGGCCAGAGTGGCTGGGGTTTTGGGCTGCTCACTTGAGCCAGACTGCTCATTTAGGCCAAACGTGCATGTGTGCGTGAGAGCATGTCGGTCCATCCGTGTGTCTCTAAAGCTATTAGAAGTGGATTGTCTCCGCATCCATAATCCTGCTGTCTGAAGCCTTGTTAAAACTTTCCTCCAGGCCACCTGTTCCTGGGGACAGCTGTTGTCCCCGGCCAGGACACAGCCGTTCCCGCCAACCATGCCTGGAATGGAGGGGGGGTGGGGGGGATCTGGGCAGAGAAAGACCAGGCCTTCCCTTGGCCCGGGAACAAGTCCAGCATCAACACATGCTGACACACTGACACAAGGAGAAGAGTAACGAGAGCACACTTGTCTTTGGAAATTAACACTTCAGCCATAAATCACCGCACTTTAAATGAGACATTCCAACACGAAGTAGCTTTAGAGAGGAACAGGTGTTTTTGTACTGCAACAACTGATTATGCAACGACACAACAGTGCAGCCGCTGGGGCAGCTGGAGATGAGAAATACGATATCATCTTGTGTTTACAAAAGATAAGGGTTGGTGTCAGCTCTTACACTTAAAGCAGGCACCGACAACAACTGGTGGCTTGAGATTAAGCTTAGAAGTGCTATAAAAAGGGATGAGAGGCTAAAGACTCTCAAGGTAAACACAGACACTCTCACATTAGGCACTTATCCACTGCTTTTTCACCGCCCATGAATTCATTGAAAAACCTAGTTCAGTATTCTACAAGCCTCATTGCCTCATTGTACAGCAATGCCAATGAAGATACAGTCACTGAGAACCAGACTGAAGGCTGGTATGGTAGGCAAAGCCTGTGCCAACAGTTGCCTCTGGATGCCAGGAATGCCAGCGTCGTTCCCAGAGGTCCTCCCCAATAATCTCTGTAGAGAATCAAGCAGTCGGGCGACATGCCTTACCAGCACATAGCTGGCATACCGATGTGATGGACCTCTGTCAGATGAAATAATAGCCAGATGGGAGAGTAATGGCTCTAGCCTTCGGACAGAGTCAACCAACCCCACCCCTACTAACCCCTGAAAATGGCCCATGAAAAGCTGAGCTCGGCTATAAATAACCGTTATTCATGAGAGAAAAATGGTCAGACTGGACAGAGGGATAGAGGACAGAGGGAGAGGCCTGGTGGGTGGGTTTCTGGCCCTGTGAAGGAGAGGCCACGGACCGTGTAGGAGTTCTGCTCTCTCTCTGCGGGATACAGGCCTACTAGCGGTGCAGTATTGTTGACGGTTATATGGGCCCCAGCGATGCTCAGGGTCCCGGGATTGTTTCATAGTGAAAGAGAGGGAGGCCTGCCAAGGACGCCAAGTCTAGAACATTGCTCAGGGGCTAAGAGGCATATGGACAAGGGAGGGACACTGGTATCTATGCAGCAACACAGGGAATGTCCAAGACTACATTACCTGTCGAGCAACAGTGAATTACAGTGTAGCCATTATGTAGTAGAGCTACAACTGACACCATAAAAGCAATGGCATGAATGCCGCATAGTGATGGTTGTTCGCAGCCAGTCAGGCAGCCAAGCCCAACCGTAGCCTACCGTGTGAGTCATAGCCATTTAATTCCCAATGTATGCAGTCACAATTCATACTTTGGGAAGGATGCTGCTGTAATACACAGTGATCCCAATAACTGATCCACTCTGCCTGAGAATTAATATACCATTATGGCTTTGAACGCTTGCCACTGCTGCTCAGAGGATTGTCAATGAACAAGAGTCATTAGAGAGAGAGAGAGGATGCAACACTGAGGCATTACACAAATACACCTCTCCCTTCATACCTGAGCTGGAAGTGGATGAACTAGAGATTCGATCAAGGAGAGAAGTCTATTGATTCAGAGTTGATTCATTTTTAGAGTCTCTCTCTGACTGGCAGAGACTCGGCCATGGGCAGGCAGAGCCAGAACTGGGGGTATAAAACAGTCATAAAGGTAAAAATAGGACCAAGACGCAGAATGTGTGCCAAGTCTAGCCTTCGGCAGACTTCCCTTGGACGTCCTCTTGAGTTTTTCTTGGGTGAGACAAAAGCACAGGGGCATTTTAACAAAGATCAATACTTAACACAGAGGTCAGCTCAACCCCCAAGGCTAAGTGTTGGTGTTCTGCCTAAATGTCATCCAGCTCCTGGTATCCATGGAAATGCATCGTCCAGTCAACTACCTCATCATGTCTGAGAAGTCATTTTAAATCAAAAATCAATAATGTGAATTTTACAATAGGGCGTTCACAGAAAGAATACCAGACAGACAATGAAGAAATAGCATTGTCTGGATCAGAGTCGCCCTGGTGCACTAGTCTAGACATCATTTGCCGCTCAGATCATTCCGAATTAAATCGTAAAACGAAACTTAAGTCAGTGAGAGATCTTAGATCGGCTTGTACTTTGAGAAGCTTGGACTCTTGGAGCGTTCAAGACTTAGTGTGGACTGAGAAGCTAGTAAAGAAAGCTCAACAAAAGGTGGAGGAGGAGAAGTCGTGTTTTACAGGGGCAAAAAGGGGGGTCACGACACAAAGACCAAACATCCTCTCACTGGATAAACTGGTTTTTATGGCTGTGGTTTTAAGGACACACACACTCACAAGCACTCTGATTAGCTTTTGATAGCCAGTTCTCTCTGTTGGACACATTAAAACCCATTTATTTGGCAATGCAAGACAAAGCTTTTACAACTACTAACCTAATTAAGGTTGTGTCAGATGCAATTAAGTTTAGGGAGAAATAATTACACAACAGTCTGCGCCCATTTAAAACCTCTGAGTGGTTCAGTCTCCTCTACTGTTAATGGGTTTAAAGGCTTCCTATAAACACACCAGACACAGAGGTCAATGCAGTTTGAAGGGTCTTTAAAGAAGGTGAAACAGTGCATCGGTCTACCAAAACACTTGAGACATTACGACCTCCCTCTGGAATTACACAACATTAGATACATGAGCTTCTTTTTGATACAGCCAGGGCAAGATGGTATGATGAAGGGCGAGGGAGGAGCATTGCTTTGAAATGGAGCAGAAAACCTTTACTGGTGAGAGGAGGTGGCAACCTAAGCAGTCACTCAAAAGAGCTAATTATGTCATTAATTGTTGACAGTGGCTACATTACGTTGCTACATACAACTAAAGGGAAGTGCATTCATCATCGTCATGTATTACAACACACACAGGAACACGACAGGAAAATAAAATACAGCTAGTGAGACAACTGCACATAATTTGTTTCCCTGCATGAAGTAGCTTGGCCTTACTTCATCAATTTCAAAATTGCACTGTAGACTGAAATCAAAACCCTGCTGTGCTTGTGTTTGTGTTCATATCTTCCACGTGGCTGTTCACTGACGCACACGCCACCCTCTCTGCTGACTTTTTGGGGGATGCAATGTGTTTGCCGGGAAAAGGTGATTTATATGGTGTGTGGACTCAACGAGGGCGTTAAGTGGTGCAGCCCATTGTCCCAAAAATATTCTTCCTCTCATTAGGTTCTTGGTCTCTTCTCAGTCATCACAGGATTAGGGAGAAGAACTAGTACGTCATTTCCCCGAAAGAGCAAGCAGGACCCAAGCCATCTGGGATAGCAGATTTTCACACTAATCACACCCTTTACCAACAAATTAATCTCACTCCTCAACACGTTGCACCCACACAGAGATCAAACTAGTAACAAAACAGATTTACTACTGTGCTAAACACAGACTGATGAAGCACATCTTAATATTTACTACAAAGAAATGTTAAGCAGGGCAACAATACCTTGTGTGCAAAAATCTTTTGCTAAGCAACAAAAAGGACAACCCATTACCAAAGTCATGGGTGCCAATTCCAAAAACTAAAGACATCTTCCTAAACAGTACACCAGCCCACTGTGGCATTACAGAAAGCTCTGCTCCAATCAGCCTGTCCTCAGCTGTCAATTCAAGGGTAAAAACTAAGAAGTGAGCGCTTATATAACAAACTGCTGTTCTAGAAAGGGCCAGAATCAGCACAATGTTGGAAAGTCAGCACAATGCTGTAAACTGTCTGATATTTCTACTGACCGTCAATGTTCATGAATATATGCGGATGTATAACATTACTCCGGGGTGAAAACCTCCATTAAAAAGTGACCTTGCATTGCTGTAAGCCTTAAAATTTTTCTCCTCTTGGTGTTTAGCCAAAATCTTTTGAGAAATGCTAATATCAAGAGACAGCTAACAAGAAAAATTTAATGTTAAGAAAATTACCAGATACTTGAGGATGCATGTGCGTGTGTATATGTGTGTGTGTGTGTGTGTGTGTGTTTCAGATTCCAGGCAGGCCAGCAGACAATAAGTGGAAGTGTTCTCCGTCCACTGCAGTGTTTAATTGGACAAACAGACCAAAGTGAGTGAGGCTGTTGTCCCGACAATAAGGCCTTGTGCTCTGGGAGCCTGGGTGAGGGAAGGTCAATCTGAAACAACAACAACAACACAACTCACTACCGAGCTGCAGTCTCCGTCTCTGGAACAACAATCTAGCAGCTTTAACAGCCCAACTCTAAAACGAAGTTGCTGAATTAGATTCTCAACCCAACAATTCAACCTCACAAGCCAACAATTACTGTTACTGACCTACTATGTACACCAGTAAAAGTCGCACAATTACTCACTTACTATTGCAGCCTACAAAAAAGTACATTCCACTCTAAGTAGTGCTGAATCCAATCATTCTCAAGAGCAGATTAATTGCTATTTTAACACCAGCAGCAGCAAAGTTTGCATTGTTCCAGCATGCACCTATAGGTGTCTGACGCCAAGCGAAGCACCTGTCAGCCGGAGCAGGTGTACGTCTGGCTGCCTGAGACACACAGGTTAAAAATAAAGCCACAGCCCTCACCAAGGTGTGGGGGATCAGGAAGCTTATGGCGAAGCTGACACTGAGCCCAGATGTGGATTAGCTGAGTAATACTGACGTTAGAAGCCAAGAACTGAGCTCCGTCACTGCACACCTCTCTGTGTCCTTTGCAATAAAAAGGTGCATGAGTGAAATGTTCTGTCTCTCCAATATAATTTGCATGACAATTAAATCTATTCCTCACTGTGTGAAGTGAGGAAACCAGGAGGAAATGATGATTCAATTATGACACAACAAGATGACAAACTAGATAGGCTGCTAGTAATAAGTGTTATCATCATGTCACCTACTTTCTACAAGCATGCCCTTACACACACACACACACACTAAGCTGCTCATGTGGGAAATTCTATTTTTACCATCAGGCTGGGCGAGGCTCTGCTATAGAGCACACAAAGTAGGGAAACTATAACAAGAGAGGGAGGGAGAGAGGGAGGGAGGGAGAGAGGGAGGGAGAGGAGGGCTGTCAGGGAACAAAGCGGAAGTGTCCTTCCTCTGTAAATGACCTGCAAGTTAAAGGAAGAACACAAACGCTTTCTCTCCAGCTACAGAGTAACGCAGGTGTAAACTGGGTCAAGTGCATATTTGAGATTTCTTTCTTTCTTTCCCCCCCCCCCCCCCCCCCATCTGCCAGGCTGTGAACCAAACGACTTTGGGAATTATATCCTTTAAGCCTAAATGATGCCAGTGTGGCCACTACAAACAAATGTAGAGCCATTCTGAAACGCTTTGTTTGACTGAGTGAAATACATTTCCTTCACAGTAGTGGTGTGTGTGTGTGTGTGTGTGTGTGTGTGTGTGTGTGTGTGTGTGTGTGTGTGTTTGTCCTGCCTGCTCACTGACCGCTACACAGCCTGCCTACTCTGGTTGGCTCATTGTTGAGGGGGCAGAACAAATGCAACTTCTTGTCGAAAACGCCCTTTACTATAATGACACATTACAGTGCCAGGCTAGGTGCAGTAGTATTATAGACTTGAACAATGGCTGAGACTGAGCTTTGACTGACAATGTTGTTGTTGGGCAGGGGTCTAGTGGAGAGTAAACCCACCTAAACTCCTAGCTAACCTGTCATTTTATTTGCGGAATATAGTTTACCCACGGTTTAAGGTTGACATAAGTCTTTATGATATGACATTCATGGTATACATCATACTAAGCATGTAGCCTAAATATGAGGATAGAGTCTTTTAGGGGAAAAGCATAACTCGTGCTTTTATGAAGATGTATTTTCTGTCCAAATTGGTGGTTGTTTGCCTTATTTACCCATTTATATTCCCCACTACATCACTACAGTCACAGCAGAGCCACTCACCTCCTCCAAAGCAGCCACAGTATTCCTACAGTGGGACATTCTGGTGGTGAAGTTGGAGGCAGTCGGCGATTTATAATCTTCATTCGTCTCTGCCACAAACTCTGAAACTGTTATTTGGTCCGGCATAATTAATCCCTTTTTCTTGTATATGGAAGCGCTTTTCTTAATCCCCGCGGCGGCACAGTTTTAGGACAGAAAAGTTCACAACAGCAAAGTCTTTGAAGGTCCTCGCAAGTAAACCATCGCTGGGTATGTTTATGTCATTCCCTTGTTTGCTCTCAACACAATCCAGTGCGGCAAGGTTGCACGCTGGCTCGAGTAGTTACAGCGTTGCCGCTCACACCGTGCCGTGCTCTAAGGTGATGGATGTATCCCTCCTTCCTCAGCCTACTACTTCCTTTCCATTCAGTTTAGTAGGTCGTCCTGTAGTTGCTGAAAAAAATCGAGCTTCCTCGCAAAGCTTCTCTCGTTCCCCAACCTCCGACTGAGCGAGGGAACTTCTTTTTCCAAGCCTGAGGAAACAACAACTAGGCGTTTCAACGGGAGCGCAAGAAATTGACAAAGGTAGAGGAGGGGATTCAATGGATGCGCACCAGCCAATGGGGAGGACCAGCTGGTAATTGGGAGCCAATCAGGATTCATGGAAGGCGTTGACTCATGATGCCTTCACTTGCTCATCGTAAACTCCTACTTCCACGTCCTGACGTGAGTTCTTGAGCATTCAAGGCTGTAGACCCTGTTTTAAAGTAAAAGGGACTTTTATGAGTCGCTGTTTTTTTATTTCAGAAATCAAGCGGCACAGAGCTACTATGTGTTGCAGAAAGAAGAGAAAAAATTGCACATCAGGTGTGTAATTAATTTTTAATACTTTTATTTGGCAAAAGTTGCTGAACAAGTCTGACAAGTAAAAGGTATTCAAAGTATGAAAACAGAAACATACATCCACACTAATCAGTTAAAAAAAGTGCAATAGCATATAATAATAAAATGCATCACTTTTACTAGGCCCGTTTGTACATAGATGACATGGCTTACCGCCCACTAAACGTCACACTTCGGCAGTGTGACATCATTTTTCGGTCCAAATAAGGGATTCCGGATCCCACCCCCTTTCTATCTAATGTGAAAATGAATAGAGTAAAATGATTGCCTTTAGCTATGTCCAACACTAATCTGGAGATTCCTCTATCATGCATTTCTTTGATGAAGTGGATTCTGATGGGTTTTGAAGAGGGTTTATTTACTGCAAAAACAGTAAAAAAAAAACAACAAAAAAAACAAGAACAAAAAAAAACTAGTTTATCATTCCAGCATTTCATGGCTTTGTGAAGCTAGGATAACAGACCGTAAGGAGGATAACGCAACATCTGCCCCATTGTGTGCAAACTAGTTTTTAAAAATTCAGTAACATGTTGAAATGTGTCATAACTTCATCATACGAAATTTCTACTTACATTATTTCACCCATTTAAGAACAGAGTGATTGGCAATCAGGATCCAAAAATCACATACATTTTTGCCGTAGACAGAAAAAAAAATGAATCTGGATATAATCCGAAAGCAATGAAATTACGCCAATACTTGGGAGGCCTATTGTACAAAATTCCCAGACGTATTTACCATTTTGTTCGGTCGTTCATCCACACTCCACTGGTAATCAAAATATTTCCGACAGCACTTGAAGGCAGCATCTTGATTACAGCACCACCAACAGTTCTTTTTTTAAGGTGGAGAGAAGTAGTCGACCATGTGGAAATGATGTAGTGGCACAGTGTGGTGGTGTGATTAGGTTGCCAAGCAAATCTCTGTATTGCACTGTTTCATTTCTCTCATGCTGAGTGAAAACAGCACAAGTAATATTTGGTCTGTACAAACAAATGTTTTGATTGGATTCCTCTCTGAATATAAAGTATCGTATGATCACAGCTGTGTGTAAATCCAGTATAATGTTAACCATATGCTTCAACGAAAACACCAACAATAGGAGTCCATCAACAACCTTCTTTTCTATCAGAGGTTTTTTGGTTTATTAAAATGTTGACCTTGACTGTGAACTGGCTTTCTCTTGTTACCATGTTTTCACAGCATAGTACTTGTTGCATAAAGCATAAAGCATACACATATAGTCAGCTTTCATTTTAAGAGACCAATACATTTCATTGGGCACATAAGACTAATGATTTCCAAAATGAATGAATGAATGAATGATTTCCAAAAAACCAAGTCCACAAATAATGGTTGGCAACAGCTTGGCTCAGATGGGAACAGAACAAACCATTGCAACAATCATTTATTACACAGCATCTGCATTATATCACCTTTTTCCATGCTATTTGATACTCACTCTCGAAAAATCACTATATTAATTGTAATAATTATTATTATTATTAGTAGTAGTAGTCATTTCAGTTGTAGTATTTAATGCTTAGGGAGGAGCATTGTTTTTTGGTGTTCCTATGTTATGAGATACATATGCACAATTGATGTTGAACCGAGACTTTATCAAAAACTAATCCTTCCTTTGACACTGTGATATCAAACAAACCTTTGCACATATGTGTTTTTTAAAGATGCTTTATCTTCAGATGTGCAGCTGCCAGCCGTCAAGCTGTTTCTCCACTGTGAATTAAATGGTTGTCATGCATGGAAACCTTAAAATGGCAACTGCTGTCATTTATATATTCTCCTGCGGTCCCAGAAATAATGTGCAGTCAGCTGTTCAGAGAGCCATTACAAGATGTCTGCATCTCCCTCTGGCTTTATTATGAATTTCATGGAAATTGCATGGATCTGTACAGAGTGCGAAACAACACAAACCTGTTGCCTCATCATTTTGTGTGAATCACTGCACTGTATTGTGGCATATGGTCAATGGATCCGTATTGGCATTTATTTAGACAATAGAGAGGAGATAAGCTATAATCCTTACACCTCTGATAAAAAGAGACAAAAGTCTGGACCCCAGACTTTTGTGATAAGCCCCAATAGGATCTGGACTCTTCCTCTTACACTACCCGCACTCATAACACAAAAGCAAGGAGCTAATTGCAAGGTTTGGGATGCACAAAGGTGCTGTGTTTAACCCTCAGATCTGCCTTCCTTCAGCTGCAGAGGAAAGGCAAGTTTAGAATAAAAGGTTAAGTTAAGTTAGTAAAACAGTGCTGATAATAAAACATGATAGTGCTCCATCCCACTGTACGGGAGAAAAAGGTTAATTAACCGAGTACTATCAACCTTCTCTCTGTGTGCTCCAGAGTTTGCAGTTAACATGATAGAAAGGAGTAGCTACTGTATCCTGCCCCATGGGAGAAAACACTTTATTCTTTGTAGGCCACAGCCAAGAATAAAGATGAAAATAAAGTCCCAAACCCTGCTGGGAAAAAGGCAGAAGCAAAAGAAAATATTCTATCATTAGGCACTGCCTGAAACTTGTGAAGACTTTCTCCCCTGCCTGAGTTTTTATCAACGGGAGCCTGGAGAAGCAACAGCCCTCTGCTTCCTGAGCGCTCGCATTTTTTCTGGGTTTTGTGATGAAAAATCTGCTGACGTTCCCCTGTTCATTCAGCCCCGGCAGGACAAGTACCGGTATAAATAGTATCTCAGCGGCAGAGCCGAAACCCCGGGCAGGCTTTAAATCACAAACTCCAGGCAGTGTTCACACATTCTTTCAGCTCGGCAGCATCTCCTGGCAAGCTGCTAAATGAAGAGCCCGAGACCCAGGCTGACCCTGGCCAGCCAGCAGGCCTCGGCTCCCTTATGAAGTGAATACACACACTCCCAGTGAACATCTGCTATCCAGAGACAGGGCAGCGAGGCCAGCCAGGCCAGCAGAGGCAAACAACACCCGCCTTCTTCTTCTTCACTACTCACATGTTCTCATATTGTTCAACTGAATGCAATACAAAATTTCATCTTTTCAGTATCAAGACAAAACCAAACTGAAATGATCTAAACTAAGTGTTGTGTCAGCTTGATTGCTCTCTTTCTCTCGTTAAAGAATTGTTCAACATCAGCCAGCAGGTACAGGTTGGGACCATGGTGTGAAAAGCCTCATTGTTTTATATTTTATGGGACCTGGAAAGGCACAATCAGGCATATCAATGATGGCTCATAAAAATTCAACCGGAGAAAATGCTATTAAAAGGTATGGCATTATGAATGTGGCCTTTGAATAAACAATCTATAATCTGCTTTTATTACATCATCTAATCGGTAATGGCTCATAAAGTTTTGATGTTTAGGTTTTACCACCTGGTTGTATTTGCTGCAGCTCCTAAAAGAGATGCCAAAGCAGAATTTGTCAGTTGCTTTATTACAATGAACACAAGTCTTGTTTATTAGGCAGAAGGCTTCCTCAATATAGAGCTTGTTTGCATGCAAGCAACTTCCAACCTTGAATAAAAACTGAGAGAGTATTTGTTGGATTTGATGCGGTCACCGCTGGCGTATTTGAATATGCTTGAAAAACGCTTGAAGTAAAAGAATGAACAGAAAAATATCTTCTGTATTACTGATTTCATTGTAACAGAATGTCAGACAATTTCACTTTCCTTGGAAACAGGATGAGTCACTGTGACATACGAAGTTGATTTGTTAATGAAAAACTGAAACCAAAACACAATCAGGCAGCTGCTGACAGAACAATAGGCCAAAGCAGATGTCATTCTGTACACTGAGAGCCTACTGGAAAATATGTTTGTAATTTATATTGTGAACTTCACCAGAAGAGAAAGGCGCAGGGTGTGTCAGTACACCCGCTCTTTGGTCAAAATGAGCCACATATATCCAATATAGTTTTATTGACTTGGCACTTGTATTTTAGCTGAAACAGACAACATGCCTTAGCAATAAAGGGGATTGAGGCCTGAGTAGCAGTCACTTTTTCCTAATTGCGTTGCCATGACTTCATGATTGTGTAACAGGTGGAAGAACCGCACAAGCCAGCTTCTTATGTTTCAAATAAGAGGGATGAATGATTTCTTTGTTTAAAGTCATTTGCAGACTCTGACCACTCTGCAGCTGAACTTTTCCTCGTAGGATACAGTAGTATTTCCTAAGCATGAGAATAGAACAATAGAAATGGGATGAAGTTAGGTTTATACAGGCCCAGCTCATGCGGACTACTGAAACATTCTGATTTCATACACTACATTACTTTGACTAAGGACGCAGTTAAAGTGCTTGTTAAACAAATGAAGCAGCTGCACATGTGCATGAACTGAACAAGCAATGCCTGGTGAACCTGAGCAGTAACTGGACAATGGGACTACTAATGGGGGAGGGATGAAGAGAGGAGGGGAGGGGAAGGGCAAATGAAGAAGGGGAGGGAGAGCAGCGCAGAGGGGGAGGGCAGTCAACTGTAACAAGCCTACTCTTTTCTCACAATAAGACAAACTCTGTGAGGAAGCTCAATAGTAAGTTCAGGGAAAACTATTTTGGACCAACAGCCTCTCCCCTCTGTGTGAATAGACCTTCTGTACAGATATGGCTTTGTAGAGAACGAGCTGAAGCTGAGCCTTATAATGGAATAGCATTGATAGAGAATTCTGCTTATCACCGCGTGGAACTATTTTTTGTTGCAAGCAACATTACAGTGCTTTTTAGTGATTAGAATGCTATTTCAAACTCTTTTTAAGCCTTAAGGGATTTCAGTGGCACTACACTCTCAATATTCAACCCTGGTTGTATAGACTGGGCTACAGTCTGAACTGTGGTATCTGATTAGCTGCAGATGTCGTCTGAGATATGACATCATTTGATCATCAATACCAAGTGTTCTACACCAAGGTCTTTGCAGTATTCATTCTTTCATGCTATATTGTCACAAGCCCACAACTTTTCTGCTAGTATTAATAACCAGAAGAGGTGTTTGTTATCAGCATGTAGGCTAGTAACACACTGTAGTAATACCACAGTGGTGCTGAAAATTAAAGACAATCGCTCATGGACTCATACCATTGTCTTTAAGCAAGGTGAAAACATCAATTAGGCTAAAGGTCAGCACTGGGTGCAGTTACACCTTGTCCAATCATCAATGGGAATTCAATTAGCTGGCGGAGATTAAGAATTCTCTCGTCCTTCGAGGCTGAGTAAAATCAATTCATGACCTGTACGCTGCACCATGTGATGGATGATGTCATATAGCTACGCTGTTTTTTCTTGACTGAATGGAATAGCACATGTGTGAGTTGTTTGATCATCAGTGCTGAGTGTTCTTTGGCTATTTCATCATCAGATTTTCACGGTAAAACCAACAAAACCATCAGGAGTGGATAGAAAGTTTCCACACTTCCAGCTCACTACTGAGTGCAGTTAAATTGGACAAAGCGACATTTTCCCCTCATTATCAAAATCTGAACACTTACACATTCTCTAACCAGAGGAAAGCTCCGGCTGATGATTCCCACTTAACCTTGACACCCACAAGGACACCAAGGAATAATGTTCTGTAAAATAATTGCATGACATTTTTAGCCAATCCCCTCCTCCATCCCCCGATTGAGTAATGATCACAAAGAGCTGGGGGGGTTTGACGCTGCCTCACTCTCACCATTAGGAGCAAGTGGCTTTTACAGTAATTATGGCTCCTCTTAGGATTTGCCCCTGCAAGCCTGAGCGTATCGTGTGTCCCAGTACTTCATTATATCCTGACAGGCAGCGTGTCAAACTGCCCCATCCTCTTTTGGTTTCCTAGTTACCCTCCACACCTAATCAAGCGCCTCACTTCCACTTTGCCACCCTTTGAAAGAAATCTTTACATTAAGAAATCTGGGACACAATCAGCTAAGTAGCACCTACTCCTGCTCTGTGGCTGTAGGTGCGATATAGCAGTTGAGCATCTGGTTTTTTCAAAGAAAGGAGAGGAGAAAGAGGAGAGAAGAGAGATGGAGGAGAGGAGAGGAGAGATGGTATTTGATCCTAGATCAGTGGGGGCATATGTGGCAGGGGCAGGGAACTTAACCACTAAACTATCCTTGAGAATGAGAATCTGATTTTAGTATATTTTAAACACACATTTATTTATGCTTATAATGCCAAATACTTCCATTCATTATGCTGACAAAGTGCATATACAGTAGATTTTGACCTGTATACTGCAGCAAAAAAGAGTTACACTGTCATTTTATTGTACACTATTGCATTTCCCCAGAGACAGTGTGAGGATGAGAACACCTCTAGTGTCACTGACTGATAAACGACCCTCTGTGTTCTGCCTGTGCTCTGAATGGCTCATGAACTCATAAAAGGTTGTTGGCTGCAAATTCTCCCTCCCTGTATATTGCTGCTGCTCTCCTCTGGTCCCCAAACAATGTAAACCTTTTTCACACCAACTGGACACACACCTACACTCACACACAACAAGGGATTATTACCGCTGAAGTCACTGTAGCAATTTATTCTCTGTGGGGAATATACAGTTGGTCACAAACATAGGCCATGCCGCAACCATTTATGGAACATATTGTGTGCTGGATCAGGAAATGAATAGGTATTATGCTTCTAGATTCCTCTGCACTAAAACACTGATACAAAATCCAGAGCAATATGTAGCCTGCTGTACAGGATCAACAGTTAAAAGTCAAAAGCCGATACACACAAAACATCTCCTTTATCACAGCATCATCTTTGGTAATGTTGTCCACAATTAAATATTCATTACTTGTCTTCAGCTTAACAGCCCCACTCAACAGTACAAGTTGGCACCTTTGAATCAATTTATTTTTTATTTTTTATGGAGGACGGTGATAAGCGTTGTAAGACTGCAATCATGACAACCAGTCAAGCCTCTCCTAAGTCGAGTCACGTAGCAACACACATTCAATATACTGAAAAAACTCGACCATATATGAAACCTGGTCTCTTTGCTGTGTTGCTGTGGTAAAACTCCCATTGCTCCCTAAGAGGAAAACCTTTTCCTGTACCCAAATGCTCTGAGAGGAGACCAATTGAAAAAAAGAGATCAGAGCTTGGGGAGATTGTCAGGCTCTTGGGCTAATGGGAAAAAGAAACTCTCAGAGCTGCGTGTCTCCAGCTCATCCCGCTTAATTTAATGTCAGCCAGGGTAAACATTTGACCAGATTGCACTCTTCGGTTCTGACTGAATCAGTGTCTCTGCGGCACTGTAAACCCAACACAAGCTCATTGACAGTCCTGTGAACTCCCTGAGCGACTACTGTCACGGTGGAAATTCCCAGACTGTTACGTCTATTCTGACACCGCTACAGACCGGATGAAAGCCTGATAGGCATTTGAACTGGGAGCATTAAAGATCCAGAGTGGTGGATCATGGGGGGAGACAGTAGTGGATGAAAGTGTATCTCAAGGGCGTTTGCATTCATCTGAGTCGAGATGGTGGCCCTGGTGGGTATTGCCTCAATTAGCCGTTTAGCGCCGCAATCTTGTATCCCCATCCTCACATCTGGGTAAGTTCAAAGAGAACGAGGAGCCGACTCTCTGGTGTGCCATAAGAGCGAATGAAGTGGAGCAAGCATCATGTGTGGAGTGAATCTGTCAGGATCCTCTTGGGAATGCTAATGGAGGGTATTGAGTTCAATCCATGTAATTCAGTGATTCTGTCAATCCCACGCAGAGCGAAGGATTCAGACAGACAGTATGCAGAGTGGAGCCTCCACATCCATCATGTTCACTCGTCTCCCTGACTGGATATGATATTAGACACATCGCTAAAAAGCTGCTGTAGCTGCCCCATGACTGATAGCAAGGGAAAAGACTGAGACTGAAGAGAAAGAGGTTAATCTATTGGCTTCATGTTATCTATTTCAGATCAATCCACTGAAGACAAAAGTGACGTTGTACATCTTAAATACATTGCTGTCAACTTGGTAATTGAAAAAAAATAAAAAATATCTAGGATAGATCACTTCATTTGTTTATCAGGTTAGCACAAAGATTACATGAGTGACATGGGAGTGGTAGATAAAGCTGATTCTCCATGATAAGTCACAGCCATATTGGCTTATTGATCCCATTGTTAAAAGTCACCTTGAATGAAAGCCTCTATCTGTCATTAATCTTAATCTGTTTATTTTATTGGAATTAAACAGCGAAGACCACCAAAGCATGTGTTATTTGCTATTTTAAATAATATTAAATAATTGCAATTATATATGAGAAGAGAAGAGAAGATATATAAACAGTCAGCAACAGTTTTTTACAGAAGAGAATACTGTTTAAATCAGTCCACAATGTCCACATATTTAGTGTTTCGCATGGCGTTGAATCAAACGCCATGCGATCTATGAAAATGCTTTATGAGGTTAAAATCTGGGATCTAAAGGTAATGAATGAATGTGAGAAAGTTAACAGGCCTCCTTAAATTCTGCTATGCTCCCACCCACATACACTCCCATTCTTCCCCTCCCCTGCAGCCTCTATTGTGTGTCCACTTAGCATGCTGCATTGGTTTGTTCAGTGCTGCTGAACTTTGGTGTGCGGGCCATGAAGTGACAATCATCTTAAACCAGGACTGGGAAAAATAATTTTCCAGAATTGTGTATAATACCATATTTAAAAAAAAAACATACTGTATTTTTCCCATGTTTGCATCAAGCACATGGTGTTGACAGCCAATAGGAAATCAGGCTTTATTTCATCCCTTGTTCTTCATTCATCCTGTATGGGAATAAAAAACTGTAACCTTAAGAACATATTGTTCATGCAGCTTCTTGAAAAGGGTAAAGACATTTCTTCTCTCCTTTAATTAAGAGGACTAGAGAGGAAAGAGGAGATGCCCAAGGAGAGGAACTCAGAGAGAAAGACAGAAAGAGAGAGAGAGAGAAAGAGAGAGAGAGAGAGAGAGAGAGAGAGACAGAGAGATTAGGACACATAAGGTCAGACTGAAGTGAGGGGAAAACGAGTGTTTGCCCCTCCCCTTGGCCCACGGTGGGCAGAAAAAAGAAACAATGAGCTGAAAGAGCTCATGTTTCTGCCACTGAAATAGACGGTGGTTATGGATTTGACTCCACTCTTTCCAAATGTATTGTTGATGTGGGAAAAGGATGGGTGTGTATTTCAGCACTCAGCAGTCTAGCTGAGGAGAGCATCTAACTGATTTGGGGGTGTTGCTAACTCATTTTCTCTCCTCTCCTCTTCCTCCTCTCTCTATGAACATGATGAGGTCAGGATATGACACAGCACAGATTCTTTAGTGCTGTGTACCTAATTTATTTTTGCAGATCCTAGACACTGTTGTGGAAAAAAAAACAGATCACATTAGCCAGTGTTAATGTCAAGTGACCTTTGCCTCATAATTATTCATGTAAAGCGATAGTATATTTCTTGGTTTTTGGATGTTACTCAGCACTCATTAGTAGGATGTTTTAACTTCTTCATCCAGGAAGTCTTCACAGTAGCATCCCCGATCCAGACACTGGGATTTGTCAAGCAGCAAGAGCTTATTGATTGCGTAACACTGCTTATTGATTGAAAGATATAGCCCTGGTCTTAAGCAACGTCTCAGCGATTGCTGCAGGTCATACTGGACTATTCTGAGTGATGATGATAATGTACTCCAGGAGAAATCCCTCGGGGACTGCAGAGCCATTAGAATGGTCGAGACTCTGCTTTGCTCGGTAAGCTTTCTGTCTCTGCAGGCTCTGTAAAGTGAAAGGAAAGAAAGAAAGGAAGAGGGAGGAGGAGGGGGGGCAAGACAGAGCAACAAGAGTCATAACATGGTTTTCAGACATAGAGGATTTGCAACGGTAAATAAACAGCGCGTGTCCATCTCTGTGGCCTCGTTCTATTTCTGGACGCCTCGTACAGTGGGGGAACTCTGGCCTGACCCCTAAACACAAAGCCACTTCCTGTCTCATCTTTAAAAAGAAAGACCGCGTGTCCCTGGAGGAGCAAAGCTAAGTGAAAACCATGAACTATTGACTATATAAGGAGCTTATGGACCTTGTCACCACAATACGGGTCAGCCACACGGCTTAGCTGGTAAACAAATGTAGATCACACAATGACGGGGAGTATTTTTGGAAGATGACTGAGAGAGAGAAAACAAGAAAGAGAAGACTGAATGCTAAGTTTACCAGACGTGTGTACACTTGTGTAGTGAACTCCCAGTCCCACAGTATGAATGAGTGGGATCCTTGAATAACTCGGCCGCCATTCACATGCTGCTCGAGCCTTTTAAATAGTTTAGTGGCGTCTTTGTCTTTCCCTCCTCCTCCTCTTTTCTCTCTCCCTTAAAACTGTGATGCTTTAGGTGGAATATCTGTCTGTGAGAGAGGCTGCCTGCTGCATTGGGAGGCGGAGGGTGAGGGGGTTGCCATGACGATGCCAACTTAACGAACTGGGTCTCTCTGCGTGATTGTGAGTTTAATTGGCTGTCATTGAGAAGGAACAAAAACAGTTGAGTGGACTGACATGAATGCAATGAGTCTCTGTCTTGCCTGCCTGCCTGCTTGTCTTTATGTCATATTCTCCCTCTCTCTCTCTGGTTCTGTAGTTATGAATGTTTAATAATGGTTATGTAAGTGTAAGGGCTGTAGTACATGAAGTGCATGGCGAGTGTTTCAGCAGGACGTGCAGCGATGTAGTGCATCGAGGAAGACAGAGTCGCCCTCAGAGGGGCCTGGCATGAATAAATAACCCAGAGTCCAAAAATGAATCCTAAATAATTTATAGTGTTTATGTCATCTAGGCTCATATGCTTTCAAATCAGCGGCAAAAAATTGTATCTGATTGATTGTCATTTATTGACAATCCATTATAGTTAAGAAATGACAATCAATAATTTTAACTGCCTTACAGTTGTAATTGACCACACTTTTTTTCTCTATTATCAAATGTAATCCTAAGTAAGTTCTGTCTGCCAACAGTGTGTTTGGCAAACTTTGCTTTTGCTCAGCCAGCTTGTTTTTTGTGTGTTTTTTTTTTAAGTTTGATGCAGTCTTTTTGCATTCAATATAGTGTGCAGTTTTGAAAATCCCTGCATACTTCATATACACCAATGATGGCTAAATAATTTAATACGCCCCTCCCTCTGATGTAGATCAGATTCAGTTTAACACGCACATGAACACACACAAAACAATATCTGCTGAGTCACCAGGGCAGCTGAAGGCTTCTACTGCCCTCCTGCCTCCCCTCCTCCTCCTCCTCCTCCTCCTCCTCTCCTCTTTTCCTCCCTTCTCCACTGCTCCCTCTCTCTGCAGTCATCTGTTGGTGGTTAGGTGTGTACTGTTGGTAGCACCTGGCAACAGATAAGAGACTTCTATTTACACTTTATCCCACATTTGATGGACTGGGGACATGGAGGATGGAACACCTTCAAGCATGTATGAAAGTGACATTCCCAACACAGATGCAATCTTTTATCAGTCTGAAGGCTTTCTTCCTCACACTTCTTCACCATGTGTAAAATCAGGTAGAGGTGGGTCTGGCTGCTGACATGAGCTCTAAAACAATGCAACACCAAGGTCAACAATGCAAAAAGCTTCTGTGAGGGACACTTGACAGGTCATACAGTGTATATGTGTGTGCGCACGCATCAGTGTGTGTGTGTGTGTGTATGTGTGTGTGGGGGGGTCACATACTGTCTGTGTGGGTAAGTTTCTCTCTCTCTCTCTCTCATGCTCTCTCTCTTTGTCCTTCTCTCTTGCCTTCTAGGGCTGAAACAAGGGTAACATTGCAAAACACCAGATTGTGAACACCACAGGTACGTAACTCCTCTGAGCGATGTTCAAAGGAAGAAACAGAGATGATGATGGCAGCAATGATGATCAGCAACTGTGTGTGTGTGTGTGTGTGTGTGTGTGAGAGAGAGAGAGAGAGAGAGACAGACAGAGAGAGAGAGAGAGAAAAGCCCCAAAGTCACCCCAAATTCCTGCCAGGCTGCTGCACAAGGGCTTCTGTTTGATGCCAAACTTCACATCATTCACTTTCCATTCTGTCATTTTACACACTTTTGAAATCAAAATACATTGCCAGAATCTTTTATAATTTCCTGAATGAATAATTAAGCGAGAGATGGCAAAGCCTGTTAAATCAGTCAGTTGTGATTGGTTTGTAAGCAATGCCCTCTATTGGCTTCTGTGATTCAGTGCAGACAAAAGAGCCAGCTTACTGCCTTCATTGTCCCAAACAAACAAAACATAACCAGACAATTCTTTGGGGTGAAAAATTTAGTAATTGAGGTAAAAAAAAGGTACAATGACTATGTCAGACTGCTGAAGACTGTATTATAGTGCATTCGTGAAAAAGATAAATCCTGGTAAACTTGTAAACCACAGAGTGTACTGTTTGATGAATTAGTATTATTATACAAAAAGATATTGTGTTGGCCTACGTCTTTAATTTTTAACCCTTTATTTTGGACCTATTTTCCTCATGTCTTTGATGAATCTGCTATCCACCATGGACTCTGTAAAAACATCAAATTTGGATGAAAACCTCTAGGTGGTGCTCACAGACAATGAAGAATAAAAGCCTGTCAAGAAGACAAATCACTTCCAGAGGATACTTGCATAATCATTCAGGTAACCAATAGGCTAGTTATCGGAGTGATTACAATACAGCAGTTTCATTTTCATAAACAAACAGCACTCCTCACTCTGTATTGATTAATCTGCATTTTAGTACTCTGTCCTATAGCATATATTTGAATTTCTATTGCTTTATACGTACCTGCACGTTCACTCTCTCAAGTTATTCAAATTCAGTCCCACCAATGTATTCTCCTCATTGCAGCTTGATGATCCAAGTAATTATGTTCACCCCGGGGTAACAATGTAATCCTGCTTTCTATAATCTTCCCTTGTTTTCATTTCCTTTGTTTCTCACTACACGCACAACCAAACCACAAAACATACATTCATGAACGTGTAACTATGTTTCAAAATGTACAAAAAAAGATGCCAAAAACATATTTGCGTATGCAGATAACATTTATTGCAAATATTTTGTTTGTATTGCTTTTTATTTTTGACACTGGATTTTTTTTTATAATCCTATGTTGACAAAATAAATCTGTAATTATATCCAAAATACACTGGCACTGAGGATACAGTTCGAATAAATGTCATCTATATGTAGGCTACAGATACATTTTTGGCCAGTTTCTGTATATTTTGAAACATATCTTTAAACTTGTTCTGAAGTGCATGTGCATATTTTTTTTGCAGTATTGGCACCGATTACAAAGCCCATGTGATCTGTGTCGTAAGTAAAAGCACTGCAGGCAGATGGTGCAGATGCAGACCTTGATGTTCACTTTGGGAGGCCCACACTGGCTCCATTGTAGCATTTCCCCAGATGTATCCTGCAAAATGCCCCCGCCTTACGTCACACTTTTCTCCTGCATGTGGAATGCTATAAATGTGGGAGGGGCCCACATTTATACAACATAGTACAGTTCAAATTCAATTTGCCTTGGAGACTGTAAATCAAAATCTCACTGCCATTTCCCAAGATGTGATTGGCTGATGGAATTCACTTTCTCCACACGATAGGTCAAAATAGAGGGTCATTATGGGGGCTGGCCGCCATCTCTCCACCCACACTATCACCATCTTTATTGTCGCCAGAGCAACCCCACTACCAAGATAATTCGCAGCCTATTCCAGCATATTTTAAACCCTTGTCCGGCAGAGCGGAACAGCATACAACTGGCCACAACTGGATGAATAGCCAGCTAGCAGGACAGCTAGCTAATGCTCACGACGGATATTTTATGCTAAAACGAAGAGAGAACTGATTTTTGACATCAGACATCACCATACTATTCATGCGCGAAACAGGAGCGCCCGATAAACCAAACCGTTTTTTGACCAATTTAAAGACATGTCTGTGTCTGACAACGATCCCAGTAGCTTGCTAAAACCTTAAACGTTACACTGCTCGGCTAAATCAGATAAGCCTCAAGCAGAATAAAAATATATTGGACCGAATGCGAGACACTCATCGACTCCTAGCTAAAAAAAAACGGTCTGATAACGGGCTGTAGGCGACGACGAAAGTAGTCAGGAGGTAAACCTCTCGCTTCGACTTGGTACTCTCTGGTTGATCTGTGGATGACAGCCGTCCAGCCCGTCGCAACAACAGCAACAGCAGCAGTTTATTTATCATCGGAGCAACCGAGGAAGAGTGAATCGGGGAAGGAGAGAAAGGATTCACGGACACCAACCAAGCATGGCTACCCAGACGACAGCATCCTGCACTGGATCCACTCTGTTGCAACCAATCAGCGAAATTATCAATCTCCCTCTTGACCAGGTATGATTTTGGATAGAGAAAATATTGTTTCATCAACCATCCGAGCTGGAAGATCATTTCTGTACGGCCTGCTCAGTTCGCGTCTAGATGTAGCAGGGTCTAATGATGCGCCAAAGGGTTAGCTTGTATAAGCTAGACAAGATGAGATATGTGAGCTAGAAATGAGTAGACCAAATCACTGACGTTGTTTCACTAATAGCCATCAGCTAGTCAGGGCATGCTATGTCTTTTGTCTTTTCCCAATCGATGTGCTCTGAGCCTAATCCAGTGGCTCCCAAATTGGGGTCCTTGAGAGGATTCCAGTGGATCTCCGGCAAAATGAGGATTAGTTTAATTTCACGATTGTGGCATTCACTTGAAGTTAGCAGCAGGGGAGAATGTAGGCCCTAATGATTATTCTGATCTGAGGTTTCCACTATTACCCCCCTACAGTACAGACACATAACACAAATCTTCTCAGGTGGGCCCTTGGGACCCCCCCCCCAAATTATTCTACTGGGAGTCTGTGGTGTAAAGTGTATCTATATGGGGACCCTAAACATCGAAAAGGTTAGGAACCTTTGGTTTAAACAATTTGGGATGAATTCTGAGTTGCTCATTTGAACGCCTCACCTATGGTGACCGCACAATGCAATCAGTATTTACAGAGGCAGTGTCCATGTTGCAGAGCTTGTATTTCCTCCAAGAAGTTGGGTGTCTGTCTCAAATTCACAGGCTATGGACCTGTACACTACCTTACAAGTCTAAATAAGGTCAAAACGAATTACAAAAAAGCATGGCATAAGGTCATCATTCAGGCCTAGATTACCATCACACATCACCCCTCATCTTAAATCAGAGAGGTCACCACAACTTGCCGAAAAGACTTCAGCCGTCTTTTCATGTTGTGCAGCTGCACTGAAGATGGTTTGTGTAACTAGGTGTGGCCCATCTGGCACTACGATGGGATTACTGGAACCTGTTATGGTTTTCCGAAGTGGGATTCATTGCAATGTTTGTTTCCTCAACAGTCATATCAAAGCTTATGCACTAGAGATGGCCTGTGGTTGCGTATGCTAGCATGCACTCATCTCAGCTCACTGCATGGATCAATAGATTAGGCTCTCCAGAGCTTGTCAAGCCGAAAAACCCACTAAAATGTGGCGTCCGGTCAGCTTCTTCTCTTTCTGTCCTCATCTCACTGTTGATCTTATCATGATTCCTGTTTGTTGTGGTTCCACTGTGGCTGCTCTGAGGAATGGTAAGAAATATCCCATGCTAGCCACAGCGGTTTCCTTTTTGCAAGATGGTGGGTAATTGCACTGCACCTACATTGTGATTTCATTGTTTTTACATGGCGGAGTCTTAAACTTCCTTATGAGTTACTTCAAATAGCTACCTAGCCTACGTCAGTTACAGACATTGTTTTTTTATTATACGAACTGTAGGGGATGTTCTATCACACTGTTATAGCAGAAAGTACATTTTACCCTACAATGAAACCTCATTTATGTTTCCCAGTTCAATGTGAGCACTAGGAAATCCACCGTCATGTTCTCTTGCCAATTGCCGTCATCAGTCTAAATAACCCTGGTACAGCAGAGGCAATGATAGATTTTGTCTCACAAACTGACTCAAATGTACTTTCTCCCGTTTCTTCCCCTGTTCACTTATTTTTTTGTGTGAGTTTTTGCCACGTCATTGGCGTCAGAACAGTCGGCGGTGTCCTTTCCCTTTTTTCCCCTCTTGTTCTTTTCTTCTGTCTGTTCTTATCACCTTTAGGTCACATAGAGATGAGTCTATTTCCTCTGACTGACAAACACTTTTATCTGCATGCCTTGAGCTTATAGATAGCTGCATGACTCACCCTACCATTCCCACTGGAACCAAACAAAACCCTGTTCTACACACCTGAGATTGCAAGGGCGTGGACAGGAGGAGGGCTGAGACCTCAGGAAAGGATAAAGGATTATGTTGTATTCTGAAACTTTCTAAAATGAATCGAAGAGTTTGTGAATGAACTGTGCACTAGAGCCTGCCTGCTTGTCTGAACTTGGATTCTCTGTCAGCAGACTCCAACGAGCAACATGACTAAGCTACACCCCCTTGTCTTTTCCACGGTTCATACATAAGCCTATCCCACCCTCTTTATTCTGTGATCTTAGTCCCTCCTTCCTGCATGTGCAGACTGGAATCTTTCATGTTTCCGCTCTCTGAGTGTCCCAGCCTCTTTTAGGAATGTTGCATGGTCGGGAACTCTCGTTTTCAGGGATTCATTCCACTTTATATAAATATTCCCATCACAACCAGTTCAGTCCTTCTTTACAGGTCTGATAAGATGGTGTGTCTGTACGGCTGGAAATAAAACACTGTAAGATTTCTTCATCTAACAAAACACAACTTTTCTTTCCAACCACCATTTAAAAAAGTAATCTCCAAGAAATCCTGCAGGGTTTAACAGCCCCAAGGGGGAACAAAGAATAGTTACATCATTGGCATATCACAGTGCCCTCGTGGAACAAGACCTCATTAAAGCAACTCTCTGGAAGGGAATTCAGCCCAAGCCCATGTGAGATCAAACCTCGCGTATTGGTTACTCAGCATCCAAGGAGAGCATATCGCTTCAGGATGACTGCAAGAGAAACTGCTGTGGCTTGATTGCATTGTAGTCTTCAATATTTAGCATGGGTCTCGACCAACTTCATGCTATACCAGGTTTGCATGATTATGGCTAAACTGCTAATCCTGATTATTTTGCTTGACATTGTGACCACAATTATTAATGATTATTATTATTTTATTGTACTTTTTTGCATCTTATACAGTATATATTGACTGTTTTCAAGTACCTTGGGCATTCTAAAGGAATTAAAACATTTCAGTTTTGCCACTATGGCAATATTTCACAATTATTTATTGTGGAAACCAAAATTGTGACATTCTTGTATACACATTTAATTGCGCAGCCCTTTACTATACCAGAGTCCGATGGCAGCGTACAGCGGAAGTCTTGCAAGTTCAGTGTAGGAAATGAGAAGTCAGCTGCTTTGTCATGTATTTGTTTATGGAAATATTGGCTGTTGGAATTACCTGCTTCTGGCTATACGTAGTGGCTCCTCTGTGTTTTTGCCCTTGATATTCTTATTATGAATGACTACTGGGTGAGTAAGGGAGAATAGATTGTGCAATTGGGACACATAATCTTGGGCTGTCACGCCCCCACTACTCCGTTGGACAGGTGTCACCCGTGTGGCCATGCGGCTTGTTAGCTTCCTGCCAACAGGGTGTCCTACTGTGCCAGGGACGCTGTCAACACCACAGACATCAATACAGCCACTCAGATACATACAGCGTGATCTGTGTGGCCCATAGGGATTGATGCTCATTTTTATAACACTGTAACATTGTGTGTGTGTGTGTGTGTGTGTGTGTGTGTGTGTGTGTGTGTGTGTATATGTGTACTGTATAGCCTATTGTTAGGACTGTATGCATGTTTCTCATGAGACTGACATGCCTCTGTACTGGCTTGTGTCAGAGCTATAACGGGAGCTGTGAAATCTGAACTGACACTATCCTTCTTTCTCTCTCTCTCTATCTCCCTCTCTCTGTTTCTCTTTCTCTTTTCCTCTCTGTTACACAGCCCTTTCCCCTCTCAGTAACTTGCCTTCTACTGTATGCACAGCTTAGCATGTGGCCCCTTCTGCATTACTGTATGCAACACACACACCCCTTTCACCCACTGTGGTCCAGGTGTGTTGATGTGAGCTGTTTTGGGCATTTGTTCTTAATAAAAAAGGTTGATATATGCTCAGAATTACCTTTCTTGACCACAAGCTGTTTCTACCCCAAATTCTGCTGTGTTTAGCTGTTTTGATCCACTTGTCATAATCCTGGTGGAGACCATTTCCTATATGAAGTCCCCTCAGTCTCCTAGACATTGTCCCGACTACGTTCCTCAAAGGAATGCATGACAGTGTTACTCATCTGGTCTTTTCCCCCTCTAGCTTTAAACGTCTACTTGTTCAACCTCTAAAGGACCTTCCTTAGATCCGGTGGATCCTAGAAACTACAGGCCTGTTTCCAAACTACCATCTCTTTCATAGGTCTTAGTGAAAGTAGCTGCAAATCAAGTAACAAAATAATTCAATTGGGTTTCAGATCGCCACACAGCACAGTTTCACAGCTCAAGTTTACAATCTTCTTTTAACTAGATACTGGGGACTGTTTCCCCGTAATCCTTTTCGACCCTAGTGCAGTAGGTTGATATGATTGATTGGGTTGGAGTCTCGGGGACATTGCTTGATTGGTTCAAGTCCTATCTTCTGGGTAGAATTTGCTGTCAACATTGGTGGTGCATGTCATTTGTATCATTTGTGGTGTGCCACAAGGTTCAGTCCTAGGGCCAATATTGTTTTCTTTGTAAATGCGTCCACCAGGCTGTGTAATCAGAAAGCACAATATCCAGTTTCAGTCTGATGATACACAGTCATACTTACCTCTGAAACCAAATGACCCAAATAACCTTATTTTAAATGATTTCCTTGCATACATCACATGTTGGTTTGGTCAAAACTTCCTGCAATTTAATTACAGTAAATCAGAAATAGACATTTAGTAAACCAAGTAATTTGCCTGCAAATGTAAGGCTCCATGCCAGAAACCTGGGTGCTTTCTTTGATTATAACCTCCATTTTGAAGAACAGTTAGTTAGAGCAGGAGTTATCTAGTCCTGCTTTTTCCAGCTGAGAAAAAGTCTAGTGTCTAAAATCTTTTTGTGACCTTGAAAGAGTTATTCATGCTTTTATTTCTTCTAGACTGGACTATTGTAACTTGCTGTACTTCTGTACTGTAGCATCAACTGTAAAATCCTTTGCAGGCTCCTTGTGCATCCCTCCACTGGCAACTTTAAAATCTTGGTGTTTTGTTTGTACAGCTCTGCATAGTCTTGCACCTCAGTATATTTATGAAGTTTTGTTCCCTATAACACCCCTAGGTCCCTGGCCATTCCACAGTCTTCTATGGACTTTACCTGTTTTTTTTTTTAAAGTAATGCATTTGGTCTATATTTTCTGTATAGATTGTATCTTGTTTTGTTATCCTTTTCTTTTAACCTTGTTTAGCGCTTCGTAACAAAGAGATTTGTGTTTAAGGCACTAGAAATAACATTGACTTCACTTGACTTGATTTGTTGATGGAGTTGACTGAGGCTTGCGGTCACCAGGTTAACAGCACTAATGTTATCACCTGTACAGATCTACAGGAGGTCTCTGATGGCAGCTTGGAAATTTCCACCCACACGCCATTGTGATGAAGTGGCATTAATGGTGGTTTTAAATTTAAAGTAGAAGTGTGCTTTCTTGATGGGCTTAGGGTTATTTCTTGCTAGAGAAATTATAAATGGGTAATATTGATTATTTGGCCTAGAAGAGCTCTTGGTTCGTTAACTGTGTTTAATGTCAACGAATGGCTTTAGTAACAGGAGGGGTGAGAGCTTGCTTTTCTCACAGTGAATGTTTTAACACCTTGGTTGTGAAAATCAGTGATGTGTCATTATCACACATCCAGGTGCAGCAATAGCTGAGGGATCTTGTCAGTTGAATGTTATAGACTACAGTGTGGCAGCTGAGTAAATTGGCTATATTAGACAGATCAATTACTATTTCTCAGCATCGTTGTACGTGCAGAGTGTGGATACTGAGAAATGATGTCCTAAGGCTGACATCTGCTCTCTGAGCAATCCCATGGTAAAATGATAAAACTAAAGAAACCATGTATTTCATTTTCCAGCTTCACTGTGTTATCTCAGAAGAGCTGAACTTTGATATTGCCATCGGGGAATTAGACAGTCAAATGCTGGCTTTTTAGCTAGCCAATCATTGTAATGTCCCAACAAAGTCAGATATACTTTGAGTCTCCAAGGCAGTGATTTACATCTTTTTAGTGACCTCATCGCTTCCTGTGAACTTAAAGGTGCAGTCTTCTGGGTGCAAGCTCACAGTGTACAGATGGTGCTGCTTTGCATCCTGTGGTCACAAAATGCTCACTGACCAGCTGAACAATCAGTCCACTGTTTATGTGACATATTGGATTGCAGTTTGTCACAGTCAACGGGGCCACGTCTTTTATCATGATAACAATCCTTCTTTTGTTGTTGCTGCCGCACTCGCCACCAGCCTATTGTGCTGCCCACTCTACACTGTCAATTTGACTCCTGGCTTTATTCATATCCATGTCTCTGTCAATTCCCTGATAAATGATGTAAGTCTAATATATAGTGAATATGTAGATTAAACTGTGTTTAACTGTGTTTTGATATAAGCAACAAAAAGTAGTTGCAACAGAATACATGAGGCAGCTGGCCCTCACTGTAGAAACTGGGATGCTCACAGGTCATTCCAACTTGTTCTTAATATCTCTGGATGCTTATAAAACCATCAGGATAGTAACACTGCTAACCCACACTCTAAGCCTAATATTAACCTCGCCTTGCAATGAGAACATTTTGGGAGGCTTTGCCTGAAGAATCTCTGGTTCAAATCCCATCGGCTTCACTGGAAGGTCCCCCGCCCCTGACTGAGTCCCCAGAGCTCTGGCTCCAGGACTACCCGTCTTACTTTAAGCCCTCAGGTCTCGTCAGAGTTTCTCTGCCTCCCCTCTCTCTTTAATTGGCTGGCCTCTGGGGAGTCTTATCCCTACAATTGATTTCTCTTCCCCTCGGCTCCCTCTAATGGAGTGCTGCTGGCTGCTGCCATTATTACGGTGCACAATCAGCACTAGCATGTGTGATTCCTCCTGGGGAATGTGGGAAGTCTTGGCCATAATGATAACATTATTGGGTGGGTGATGATGGGTAAAAGCAACAAACACGCCATTCTTCATAGAGATTGCTCAGGCTTTCTGATCATGTTTTTAATGATGTTTTTCTCCTTCGCATGTGTAAAATATAATCCTGAGGTGTCGGAAAAGAATTAGCCGAGGAGGAACAGTCAGTGATACTGTCAGACTATTTGTATAACCTCCTGGGAATCCTCCTATTGTCATGTTTACCCAGAGCAAATAAAATTGTACCTCTGTGAGCAGTTTATTGGGCATGAAGTCAAATAGTGTATTGATCTGATTTAGGTTCATTACATAATATTGAGGTAGATAACTGAGATACTAGAGTTCAGCCATGAGGCCTTTCTGGTCAGAGTTACTCTTCTTACTTACGTATTTCTTACTCTTACTCTTCAGTTGTTGTTTTTTCCAAACCGTGACACTCTGAGTATTTGCTACTTCACATCTGGTGCTGTATCACTATGGCTAGAGCATGGTAATAAAACTGCCTGGGGTTGTGGGTTCTTTTCCTACTTGGAACAAATGCACTCATGGTACTTCAAGGCATTTAAGGTAAAAGCATCCATCCAGTCACATACAGTACTATGTTACTGTAGTTCTGGAAAGAAAACAAACTACACATCTGATCTCGCTGCCATTACCACAGCTGCACTGGCTGTGATCTGGGTAGTTCCCTCATAGACATAATTTATTGTGCCGAGCTACAAGTTCTACACTCACTCTCTATATCTGCAGCTGCCAAACATAGTCACATACATGCATGACAGACATGCTTCGTCTGTCCCCCCTACCCTCTGAACTCCTGGCTGTTGCCACGACAGAGGATGCACACATTACTCAGCTTACTCTCGCTAGTCCATTTGGTAATGGGGTGGTGTTATGAGGCTGTGTTGGGTTTCCACGCTAAAAAAGCCTGGACTTTTAGCTTGTAGTGACAGATGAATTTACGGTTGGCACAGCACAGAGTCCATATTTTAAGACAATCAAATAACAGCTTCAAATGACAGGCCAAGCAGCTATATATATATATATATATATATGTTAAGGTATTGTTAGATTGTAGATGTATGCTAACAAGCAATCTCAGCTTTGACCATTCGCTGCCAGACATAGACTGAAGCAGGTGGCTTCTGATAGGCCATGATACTTCATACTTCATCTGTGTTTATTCATTATTGTGAAGTACTTGCGACTGTTGCTAGTCAGTCACCAAGGCATTTTACAGTCTGTAAACTGTTAGCCCTTGTGTTTAGTTTCCGGCCAGGCCAGTATTGTCTTTGTGGACTGAGGATGAGATTGAGGCTTCAGTGTTTCCCCTAGGATGGAGTTGTAGCAGCGGAGGTGATGCACGCGTGTGTGGAAAAACATTTTTGCACACATTTTTTTTTTTTGTGCGCTCGTAAAGTGCGCCCTGCCGGGAGGTTTCTATGTGTCTGCCGGCACCAGAAGGGCTCTTGAGGCCTAAGTACATACAGTACATTTTTGCACAGTAATGAGCAGAGGAAATGTCTGTCTAGCTTACATATGAGGTGTCTCAAGATTTAGGAAAATACACTTTTATTGAACATAATAAATGTATAATATTTAAAACAATTATTGACATTTATTGTCAATTATTAATTATTTCTTCTCTTGATCAGCCAGTCTTTTAAACTCATCTGAAAATTCAAACATGTGATTTGACAAATAAGCCATTAGTTTATGTGTGACCCATATCACCCACTGGGTGACCGTTTACATCCATTGGGTGTTAGCTAGCGGCTAGCTAGCTGTCATTCATTCTTCTAATTCATTCTTAACTGTCCTTTTTTTCCAGAATTAACTTGCATCACCACACTGTTGTATTATCAAACAGTGTTAATTTACTTTAATGTAATGACATTTTCAATGATAAAATAACTTATATTTATGACATTTCTTTAAGGGAATCCTATCCAAATAATATGTAACGTTAATATCTCTGTGAGGGAATCTGTCAGTTGTCTTTGAGATTGACAGCTTTCGCGCGTCACGGTGGCCCTTGCGCATAGTAAAGCCCGCCTCCAGGAAGAAGAAAACAATCGGTGCATGTGGAATACCTACCCTGCGTTCCAAATCGCATACTTTTTCTTTTTACTACACTACGTACTACATCTGCCCTTAGAAAGTATGTACTGTGCATGTAGTAGGCAGACAATTGGGACATACTATTTCGTCATCACATTGCGTCTTGAACTTTGACCCTCTTGCTTATATATCCGTCGCAATAATACGGTTGCAGTTTGTTTGTTTTGTTTTTTTCTCTCTCTGGCGGCTCAGCATGCGGCTCAGTCGAAGTGACGTGTCTTCCGCTGCGCAGAGGATTGTGGGTCAGAATAGCCAAAAAAGCATGCTGGCCTGCATACTGCAAAATTCGACCGGATGTAGTAGGGTATCCGGGTATTTTCTGGCATACTGCATTGACATGCATGAATTGGGACATGCTAAATCTTTTTCTGGCATACTAAATAGTATGGAAGTATGGGTATTGGAACGCACCCCTACTATCTCTGTATCAAGATGGATCTTCCAAATGTTGTTTATTTCACAGATATGTGTTTCCTTGCGTATTCCTATCAAATGATTGTGTTTGCTGTAACATTACTGTGCGATAGTGAAGTTGCAGGACTGTTTTCCCTTTGGCGAATGGTAATCCTGAATCCGTGATCAGCATTGCTTGCTTCAATTAGATGCGTTTTATTGGGCTGCGTAATAGCAGCCCAATCAGAATAAAAATGCCTCATATAAACTCAATCAGAATAAACTGCCGATCCGAATGAAATTTCATTCCGTTTGAGATGGGTGGTATAACCCTTTCATAATCCGGTCGATTGATAAAATTTCATCATGTAAACACTCATTCCGATCACTTTCTTTATCTCGCCTCTTTCTGCACATGCTCGCGCATTTAACGTAAGTAACGTCAATAACGTTACCCTTTTTTCCGGGAGGATTCGAATGGATGTGCTTGTTATTAACCCCGGGGCGCTCAGGCATGATGTAGGCGGTGCAGCCCGTTTTATATCAAGTCCTGACTCCGCCTCTCCGGGCCAGTTTCGGTATACAGCGGTGAAAATTACAAATGGACCCAATCATTGCGGGGGCAAAACGAAACGTCTTTTTCTGACACTTATGGGGCACGTTCAATCTAAATACGGTGTGCACCGTTTTGCTACGGTTTCCGGGTTGAACGTCATGTTTCCTCGAAACGGTGTGAAACGGTGTCCAACGGGCTTTGAGGTACATTGTCTCTCGTTTGTGGGTGTGTCAGAGGTGTTACCCAATCAGCAGCGACGTGTATATAAACCCCGTCGCATTAAAAAGGCAGTGCGCACAATGGATCCGACAAAAGTCCTTTACTACTGCGTCCGCTGCAGCTTGGTGTCTGCAACAACTGAACTAATTAGAAGACATGTTTGTATCTTTTGCTATTGTTTGTACCATTGTGGAGTGACACTTTCATAAACGTTTCTACTCCACTCTACTCCTCTAAATATATAATGGTAAATATTACAATATCATATCACAGCAACAGTGATCAGCAATAATGATAGGTCTCATAATAAAATAATTAGCTCATATAGATCCTAACGCAGTCTCGAAGGTAAGAAGTGGATTATCCTTCACCTGAAATGTTTGCCTTGTCATCCTGAAATGCAAACGAGGCAAATGCTGGATCACTATAATTAGGAAGCACAGTTTCCACAAACCCCTTCACTCCATTGGGATGTTCTCTGCTATTCTGGACGGCAAGGGAAGTGACTGTAACATCGAGCGTATTTCGTAGTATTAAACACATATTTAAAGAGCGCAAAGAATGGCCTCCTCAGCTGCCGTAGTTGCAATGCTTGCGTAACACAACAGGGTGTTCAACGCACCACGGTTTCCGTTTAAATAAACATTTTGCTATGCTTTGTCGGGGCTGAACGCAGGGATGGAGTCGTATGTTTTGATAAAACTGTCGCTTCATCAGAAAGAACAGCAGTAAAGAAATAACTGACGCAGGTCCATCTTAGTGCTGGATTCGGTGTTTTGCGCATGTCAGAAACTTTTATTCTGATTACATACTGTGGAGCATGTAAACGCACATCTTCATGCGATCGTTATATTTAGCGCTCAGGTAAACACTTGTGTGGCAATCTTCCATCGGAATGATTTCATTCAGAATGAAAAAAAATGTCTCATGTAACCGCAGCTTGACATCTACCCGGTGCTTGTTATAATCGTTGTGCTGACATTATCAGGTAAGCGCAAAGTTTATATGCTTTGCTCACAGCTGTGTGAATTTACCTGGATATGAAGCATCTGTAGCGCAAAATAATATAACGTTAGTTTCTAAAGAGATAAGACGGAGCCCTCTCCTCTCCTCTCCGTTTATATGCTTTACTCACAAGTGTGTGAATTTACCTGGATATGAAGCTTCCGTAGTGCAAAATAATATAACAAAGAGATAAGGAGCCCTCTCCTCTCCTCCTCTCTAATTCAGCAGCGGCGGTCATATTTCAGTGGTGCATATAGGGGAAACACTGGGCCTATAATTTTTCCACAAAACTCTAAATTGTAAGCAACATCCGTCACCTTCTGGTTTATTCACTATATTTGGCCAGGAATCTGATGGGAAAGAGATGCATCCAATACTAATGAAAGGACATGAATATTTATTACAGTGTGACTTTGCGCTGTCACTCGTAACTCCATTGAGGTAAGTCAGTAAGGGAATTCAGCTGATTCACCTTATATTAAAGCCTTGACAGGAACATATAGAGACTCTGACGCATTCCCCAGTCTTCTATCAGCTTATTCCTCAATGCCTCTATGCGCCAATAAAAAGTCAATCTGAGTATCGATTGTCCCTAAGTGCAAGTTGCGATGTCATCTGAAAAGTTTGGCTACTAAATGCGGAATTGATTCAAGATGTTTACACCTCAGGGCTTTCTGTCATTGATTCGCTTGAACCTGATCACCTGTGCAACAAAGGGGGACATATTGCCATAGTGCCTAAAGGGGAATACCATTCAATTTAATATTTTACATGAATTATTGCTATAGCCTTTGGTAGTCCAGTGTTCATGAACATGAACAACTTACTCCCAAAGTAGAAGCAAGAGAACTAAGAAGACTCTGATCTTTGATCTACGGGTATATGCACGCGATCTGCTTCACTGACAGTTATTTGAATTAATTGTAGAATGTTCCTTGAGCATTAATGAGCTTAATTTTATAGCAGTGCTATCAGTTCTTTAGCAGAAAATGTATCCTTATCTGTACAAAGTCATCCTTGGTGTGGTTAAATCACCTTCCTCGTCTTTTCCAGTTCATTCTCTTTGTGAAAAATTACGGGGTTGGATATAGTTGTCATTTTTCTGTCACTTGAAAATAGTCGGAGATGTTTCATAAATACAGACCAAGCTGTCTTAGGACACAGGGATAGCATATCTGAATGATAAAATTCAATAACATTTCACGATAAGGCTGTACAAAAAATTGCATGTAAGGGCTTGATCTTGCAGCTCTCGGAGTGAAGACTTAGGGAAGTTGATGTTGTCAGCGGTGACATATCTGAGCATTACCATGGTGGAACATTCACCCAGCCAGCAAATGTCAGTTACTTAACAGGCTTATGTAACATTAGCCTAGCATTTACAGTCTATTGTAACATTACAGAAAACCTGGCCTTTCTGCTGTGTTTAGTTCAGATACTGAAGCATTATTGTGGAGTGTTGAGTACCGGATTTTGAGTGGATTTTTATTGGAAATTGCACAGCCTTTATAAAGCCTGCTCGCTCTACTGTAGATGTGAGCAATTATAAATGGAGATGTGAGTACTTGGATGCAGATTCTCTCCAGAGTGCTTAGCCATGTGAAAAGGTTGTCTCCTCACTCTTAGCATGCCATCCTGCACTTTAGCATGCAAGCTGTATCATAGCAACTGACTGTATTCTCCTTCTTCTGGGTAGTGTTTGCCAAATCCTGGGATATTTGTATTTCTTACCAGCATCAATGCCATTTATCTTTTACACACTCTCGTTACAGAGTTGGTAGGGTGAATTATGCAGGCATACATTAACTCATATAACCATATTTAGGTGCTGTGCCCTACAGGCTTATGGCTGTTAAGTCCATCTGACTCTTGAACTGTTGACCTCCTTGTTAAAACACTCTGCCTCACACTGATCCAAGCTGAGCTAATGAGCAGAGAAAATGCCTTTCTCAACCCTCTGGTAAAAATGCTGACCTTTAGGTGGAATTAGGCAGAATTACTGCCTCCCATGGGACATGGCACATGTTTTACTGTCGAGGATTGGCAAAAAGACTAGTGGTGTAGTCATTGGGTTTCTGAAATGCTTTTGTGCTCTGTGCTGCAATAATTCAAGTGTTTTTTTTACTATTGGTTACTTGGTGTAATCTTTTGGTGTAAGCTACTGAATCAAGAATTTAGAAACTCCAGTTCACATGTCTTGTATTAATTTAATTTTGTTATGAAGAAATCATTGTGATTTATAAACTAGTAAAGGCCTATTTGATGAGAGGGTTGTTTAGTTTATCTTTATCATGTGTGTGTTTGTGTGCATTTCCTCTGAAATTGCCATAGTTACCTGTATTGTCCCGTGTGTCTCACAACATAAATCTCACACTCTCTCTAAAACTGACAGCTCTGTGGGACAGATTCATTTCGTCAGACCCACTCTTCCAAAGCTGACAAGCTCTTTTGGATGTAATTGAGTGTAATTGATCTCAGGGGGGCTCAGTTTTCATTTGTGGTGGTTAACATTTTTGTTGGGGGTTCTTGCCTCTGAGTTTAGACCACAAAAAGGCAGCAATGAAGCCAGCCAGAGACTGGATGAAATGTTCAGTGATGATTGATTTCAATTTTTTTGTGTGGAATGGAAAACAAAGACAGTAGGACGCGTGGTAATGAAAGGCTCATCATGCCAACTTCACTCAACTTCTTCAAGTCACCATTCTTCCACCAATCCCTTTCATACTGGCTCTCTAGCGTCTCTCACCACTTTAGAGGATGCCTGTTTCACAATAGCTCACTCAAGTCAATCATTGCAGAGACGTGCGCAGCCAAGTGAGCAGTAGCACGTACTGCTGTCGGACTGGGCTGCGAACTCGAAACACAGTGAGAGGAGCATGAATAAAAGAAGAGAGGATCACCTTTGGTTACTGTGTAAGAGAGAGAGAGAGGGACATGATGAGGTCTGCGAGATTAGAAGGAATTGTGCTCCATTGTTCGGGGCTGAGCGGTTTCAAAGCCGTTTTAATGGGTCGAGACCGATCATGCGTGGCAACATACCCTCCCTTTGAACCTCTGTCCTTATGCACTCCATATTGACGAACTGCAGCAGTGGCCTTATGTGCAGATAGCATTGGAAAGTAAGGTCTATATATCTCAAAGCTGTCTCAGATATTGGTACCAAAGTGCTGGCTGTTCCTTGTGAGTAATAGCATTTTTCCCTCAGCAGCTATGTGAGAATGGAACAGGGCGAGGCGACCAGGCAGGATCCCAGTGTCCTTGCCCTTGGTCAAGAATGTGAGACAACGCTCTGACTCACCGCCTCTCAGCTACATTGGCCTCTCACACCACATCCTCAAACTAGCATGGCAGCATTACAGGAAAAATCCACCCTAAAACCCTTATTCAGCTATACAGCTATTCTGGAATTTACCTTGCATTTCTGGGTCCATTTTGCTATTTGGTGGTGCATTTTATTGTTTCCACAGATAAGTGGCCAAATGTAGATGACATGACATCAGGTGGAGATATTTCCAGTGCAGCTGCAATGGAGTTTGATGGCAGAAAAATGTTTAGCCATCCTAAATATCAATGGTAAATGTTAGGTTTTGCAAGGACTTCTTTCTAGACTTAGCATTTTTGCAACAATCACACAGGGAGAAATCCATCATCAGATACCAACTTCTTCAGCGACAGCAGCCTCAATAGACCAGAATGCAATGCAGCCACAAGACTTGTTGCACTTAGAGTAAGGAACACAACTCCCACTTTTTCTCGACTGGAAATACTCTCACCCCACTGTTGCTATTGCACCAAGTTAACGCCTCTTCGCTGGGGGTTGTTTGAAAGTAGTTTTTGGAAATGTAAGAAATCACTAACTGAAGAAGAAGTTGATGAGGCAGGCTGAAGGAAAGCAAATCAGTAAATTACCACACTTCATTGCAAAATACCTCCTGGAATGCATAGAACATCACAGATTGATGATATATAACAGTGTACAGTGAGTATCCAAGGATGTGGTGGATCTCTCCTTCAAGAGGAGTGGTCACTTGGCAGTGTCTCACCCTACCTTGGCAGCAGCGAGAGGATGTCAGTCAGACTATTTGTCACATGGGGCGACCGTTGTTTTGACTGGTTTGCAGGGTGAACTTCCCAGGTATGGAGGTAGTTAGCATGCAGTGTACTGAGCTGGCCAGACACAATGCATGATATATGAAATTTAGAACTTGAATGGATACTTTGTATGGATATCTGATGTCCACTCACACAGATTGCTGCAGTACATTCTCATTCATTTTTAGTGATGTCTGGAACCTAAGAAAACAACATTAGTATCTATTGGCAGCCTCCGGTTGGTTCCAAAATGGACCAGAATTCCTATTAAGGCTCATTACAAAAGTCTGACAGTCTCTCTCTCTCTCTCTCTCTCTCTCTAAGAGGCCTGTAGTGCGTGTATAAATCATATGGCTGTACTGCTGGCAGTTGTTTGCTAGGAGTTATGTGCATATCAAAAGAAGGTGTCAAACAATGCTCCTTGAAAAATGCAAATGCTACGGATGGCCGATGGAAGGAGAAGAAAAAAAGAAAGAAGGAAGACATTGACAGAGCCTACAGAGAGACGTGTCTGCAGCCGTGGGTAGAGAGACAATGGCTGGCACTCAAAGTCTGCAAGGCCCACACACACCAGTACATGATAACGGGACTTTTTCTGTCGCAGAATGTGGGCTAATGTAAAATAATATACAGAGGATTCTCTCTTTCTGCCTCCTTTCTCTTCTTTCTCACTGTCTTCCTTTCTCTCCTCCCCTCTATTCCTCTTTTGTTGCCCTCAGAGCCTGTGTTTACTTTCCATCGGTATGGCAGCATACATTAGATACAGTGCAGTAAGCCTGATTGACCACCAAGCCACGTTCACTAAGTCTGTATTGTGGCTGAATTGTATTCGGCTGTGATAACAACATTACTTCACCATAGCGCTTTCCCATGGAGCATTTCCACAGCAGAATGTCTGTCCAGAGCACGGATGACGTGTCTGACCAAAAGCAGCTCTGTAATTTTCACTTGGGGTTGGGTTGGTGTGCTTCAGGAAGGCAGGCACACACACACACACACACACACACAGACACACATACACATACACACACACACACACACACACACACACACACACACACACATATTGTGGACCTGGTTCTGGCCCAGTGCCGCTGGCTGCCTTGTGGGGAATGGCTGATTGTTTGGCTATTAATAGCCGGCCTGGCCACAGAGCCTGACTGGGATCTGTGGATCAGCTTAGAGAGGAGAGCGCCACACTGCAGGTTCTATTACTGTGTGTGTGTGTGTGTGTGTGTGTGTGTGTGCATTTGCTTTCAGGTGCTTGGCTACGCGTAGCACTTTTCTCATCATTTCCAACATCAGATACATGACCGGCTGATTAGGAACATAGTAAATCCATAGCACTCTGCCTCAGCATAAAACAACCCAACCAACCCATTGTTTTCTCTAAATCAATGAAAACGTCAGGAAGAAGATGCCTGTTTCCATTTTTAAAACCCATTAGTCAACCTATTCTCCCAGTCTTCCGTTCTTTCCCTCATCATGGACCTAGTGTTTCACTTAGGAGACAGGCTTGTAACTTGACTTGAGGTTAGGAACTTGCCAAAAGTGAGTGTCAAACTTGTCTTTCTTTCATCTGCTATGTGGGGGGATTGCCAGTGGCACAAAACAAGTCAAAGCCCTATTGTATTGGTGGAAGGCACAAGAACACTGTTGTTCTCGTACTGTCAGCATGGTCTAGTTGCTACAACCCCACCTATGTGCGCGCACACACACAGGCACACACACACACACACACACACACAAAAGTCAGTCTGTCTCGAGGAGCCATGACCGATTCTGCCACATTTATTGGCCCTGACTAAAGCAGTCATGACATTGGCTGAGTCTCTGTCTGGCTGCAGAGACGTGTGTTTGTAGTGCGTGTGTTTGTGAGTGTGTATATGTGTGTGTGTGCGAGAGAGAGAGAGAGTTTTGATGCCTAACACAGGCAGACATGTCACCCCTCCTCCTCTTACCTCTCTCCTTTCCCTTCAGCCAAAGATGGGGTTGAATGGCAGAGGAGCGAGAGAGGAGAGGTCAGTGACGATGGAGCTACAGTACATTCTCTAGTTGGCCATTCTCTCTACATTCATCTGACTGTGATTCTGATTGACAGCGAAAATCATGGCTTCATAAGCAGTCTAAGTAATTGCACCATCGTCGGCTTATTTTTGCCAGGTGTGAACGCTGTCTGTCAACGATCTTTGTATTTTTATACAACCACGTTATTCAGCATAGTAGAAAAGATTCATGTACAAGCAGCAGGGAAAAGAGAGAAACACAATTTAATTGTATTAGTTTATATACTACAGAAATCTCTCTTTCTCTTTCTCTTTCTCTTTCTCTCTTCTCTCTCTTTCTTTCTCTCTCTCTCTCTCTCTCTCTCTCTCTCTCTCTCTCTCTCTCCTCTCTCTCTCTCTCTCTCTCTCTCTCTCTCTCTCTCTCTCTCCCCCTCTTCCTCATTCCATCCTAACACTTCATAGTATTTGCAAACACTCTTGTCATCAGCGGTTGTCAATCCTTGGTGGGAATTAGACATCTATGCTCTCTCCAATTCTCACCAAGGGTGAAAACTGCTGATCATAGTGTGGTATATATAAACACAGAGGATGTATATGTTAAGAGTATACACACTCTATAATCAGTTTTTGCTGTGAATACCGACCGTGACGTTACACCTGAGTTTTTAACTTTAAGGTCACTCAGTCAGCAGCGCTGTGAATTTGCATGAGTCACTCTGGACTAGAGCTGACGCAAATGAGATGAGACTGAGTGGACCACACACACACACACACACACACACACACACCACACTCAACAGTGGGGGGACTGTGGTGCAACTCTGTGACACGGAAAAAGAGCTTTATGCTAATGGCTGTCTAAATTTATCTCCTGCTCCATGCAGACACACAAACAGATACACACACACACACACATACACATAGAGGAACCCACCAGTCTCTGTGAGCTAAGCTTGGGTGGGGAGGAGTACTGCTCTTCAGAAGGGACTATTTCAGTCTCTGGGTACTAAACCTGGGCCATGCGGAGGGGGGAGAGCAGAGCATTATTTACGATAAGTAATATTGCAGCAGGAGCGTGCTGGTGTGCGCGTGTGTGTTTTGTAAAGCTATTTCGGTAAGATGGGCTCACTTGAGGAGTGAAAGTTCTTACCTAAGGGAAGAGCTCTCCCATGGGAAAGGTATGCAAGCACACACAGTGAAACCAGGGAGAGCAGGTCAGACTCAACAAGCCAGTTTTATTGAGATTTTTATCTGTTTCCATACCTCATGGGAACTTCCTATACTACACTTTCTCCTGCCTTCTGCGCACGCACACACAGACAGACAGACAGGTTAGTGTGTTAGTGCTGTGAATTCTCCTTTCCTATATACTGCTGTTCTCCTCTGGCCCCCGAGTAATGAAAGGCACACACACACATTCACAGAGACAAAGTCAAAAGGATGACGTCCACCTACTAAGGCATGCATAAACATGCCCACTCTAATCGATGGATCCTGACCAGGGTCAACTGCTTTTTCTAACTGCTTTCCAAAGGCACGGGTTGCCTTTATAGGCCTCGTAGATTTCCACACCGTCCCCATAAAACTGCCGAACTGCAGATGAACTGAAAGGCTGCATTCATGCAGCCTTTATAGGCTGTGGTTTGTTGGTTTTTATGCAAAAGGAAAGATGAAGAGCAGTGCCTAGAGGAAAGATGACTCGCCCTCCCTCTGTTCCCTCCCGTCCATCCCTCCTTCACAGCTCCTCTCCAATATGACATCTCCAGCTGATGAGTTTGATTAAAAACACGAGGAGGGAGGGAGAGAAAGAGAGAGAGTGCAACGAAATTACGACATTTAATAAATGCCCTTTTAAGCTTCATAGTAACACAGTGATCATTGGAGTAACACTTCATTGGAGATCATTTTAAGACGAGCTTGTGCTTGCAGAAGCGTAGCCAAGTTTACCAGAGACAGACAGGAGAAAACTTTTGAGAGGAGGCTGAAAAAGAGAGAGAGAGTGGAGGAAAAGGGAAAGCTGTGTGAGAATGAGAGATGAACAGTGCAGCAGTGCTCTAGCCTCTAGGGCCTTTCTCTCTCTCTCTCTCTCTCTCTCTCTCTCTCTCTCTCTCTCTCTCTCTCTCTCTCTCTCTCTCTCTCTCTCTCTCTCTCTCTCTCTCTCTCTTTCTCTCTCTCTCTCTCGCACACTGTGTTTCACTCCTCCTCTCCTCTCCATAATGAGCTTCAGGAAGCTGGCTTATCTCTGTCTTCCACTGCATCCACAATGACTTCCTCCCCCCTCAGCTTGTCTCTCTCTCTGTCAGTCTGTGTGTCAGTCTGTACTGTAGCTTCTTAAAGCCGAGCCGCTGCTGCCAGGAGGAACTGGCTGGCGGCTTAGTGCCCATCAGCGCTAATCGCTCACTGGCGCCTGCTACCCGCTAAAACATCTGCATGCTGTCCGTCCGTCTCGCTCTGTTTGTCTCTCTCATGCATACCCACTATCATAATGTCTGTCTGATCAACTGTATCATACAGAATCCTCTGATATCAAGGGATATGAGAGGATGCTGGAGACTGAGTGGGAAGTGTCAGTCGATCAAGATCACATGAACTCTTATGCTCTTGTTGCTCAAGAACCATGTTGAGCAGTTAGGGCTCATTGGAGTGGTATATTTGAACTTTGGAGCGTTTACACCTTTAGTTGGGTTTGGTAAGGCAGGTGAGAACAATACTATTCAGACTAGGCACTGAGGCTGCCTAAAAATGCAGATCTCGGTCCTCTTCTAAGCAAACTGTGGTGTGGATGTTAGGAGTGAGAACGTAATCAAACCAACTACAGGAAACGACCCCAAAATGTATGATTTTTTGGGTATAAGGAGACGGATGTGATGGCCAGCAGGTACTTATGTTTGGAAAGCCTAATCTCGACTGTGTTCTTAACTAGTGTGAACACCAGAGAAGGTAAATTTCAGTTTGGCAAAGAGTGAAGACAAGTCCATAATGATTAGCTAAAGTTACAGGGACTGGAATCAGATTTGTTTTGACTCCCCACACCCTGCCTCCAAAATCTCTAACCTTGAGGGATGACAGCTTTCGAAAGCTCTGTCCGATTAACTGCTTGTGAGTCCATCTGACTTTTGTTTACAATCCCTGGTTTGCTTGTAATGGGGCAGTCTGAAGCTAAACAAACCAAATACGAACATGATGCAGCAAAATAAACTTCCTTCATGGTTTGGATCGAAGATGATCACAGTCATACCTACAGTTTGTTTTCTTTGGTCACCCCACCCTTCCCCAATTTAGTCTTTTTCTCACACACAGAGTCTTTGCAGGGAGATATTTCTCAATTTTTGCTGCAGTGTGTTATCCAAAATAGTGGCTTCTTCTCTTTCTGCGGCTCCCTCTGAATTTCCTGCAAACCATTCTGCAGTACAGATATTCTGCCTTACATTCTCAAACAATAAGAGAGCGTTGTACCCCAGGGTAAGGTTGACTTCAGAGTGAATCAATAATGGAAGAGGAGATCCATCTATTATGAATGAAGAAACAACGCACTCTGGCACAGGAGCTTGTCTATTGCAAAATGTTTATTCAATAAAACTACTATCTCACCACTGACGACAGGCCGCAGGAAAACACATTTTGCCTTGCCTTTTTACAAATCCTGTATATCTGTATATCCTGTAATCCCATCAAGAACATGGGAAGATGTCTCTTTAGACTCTTAGATCTTATTGTTTTTGTAATGCGGTACATTAGCTACCATTCCCTTGTTACCATCAGAGTTACCAGAACTTTACTGGAAAGTACAGTGTTAACCAAGGAGGAATCAGTGGTTGCTACATATCCCACAATTCTTTGCATTTATGTGGAAGGCATCCTTCACGTGGGACCAAAGTCATTGTCAGAATGAAGAAAATCAATCAGCCAGACACATGAAATCTGACATTGAATTATAAAATGTCAACATTTGTAAAAACCTGGCCAGTTGACTGACAAGTTACATTACATTCACAATTACATTCCTACTACTCAGATAATGGAGGTAATTCAAAAACATTTTACTTACAGTTACTTTGACACTTTTTCTCAACTGTTAGCTTGAATTGCCAATGTTTATCTCCCACATTAGATCATTTCACTCATCCTGTGAATTTGGTTCCATTGGAAAGTCGCTGATATTGTGATGCTGCACCGCCCGTCTGTTGGTACTGCTGTGATGTGAACATGAGATGATACAGTTTGGCACCACAGTATGAAAAGCCTATGACATCAGTCCCTGTGGATGGACTGTCTCGCTGATGCGGGGGGCAGCAGGGATGAGGATCTACACAGACCTAAGATTGAACAGACATGCCCGGGCGTCTGACTGGCACTTGAGTTCAGCGTAGAGGCCTTGAATAAATCGAATCACTCATGTCAGCCACTCTAAAGCAGTTATCTCTCCAGCTTCCAGCCAAGCTCAAATGACGCAGATACACAGCGCAGGTTGGTGAGAGAACCTTGAGATGTGAAAGTAGTTTTTAATCCTCACAGCAGTCAGAGCTACACTATCTTTTTCTCCTATAATGTAAATAGGCAATACGTCTAGTACATTGAGTCTTTAGGATAAGATAACTATATTTGCACTGTACTGTTCAAACATAGAGGCTAAATGCCTAACAACCCTGGATAACAGTCGGTGTGGCCAGGAAAATGAACAGTGTAAAGCTGGGGACACTAGAGGATTATCAGGCTGAATTACACCAGCTTTGGCTATCTTGACAATCGGGAGGGGAAACCCCGATGGTCAGCAAACATTAACTGGTATTGTGAGAGGTTCACAGATTCAATCAAAACCGCCCTGATCGACTTTCTGACCTGAGCCATCCTGATCATATCAAACATGTTTAATATTTACGACCTGACATCTGCACTCAAAATTACCCACATTTTCTGTTTGTTGTTTGTTTTTTGTGCATATTAATGTTGGTTGGCTGCATTAATGTGCATATTAGTACATATTGGTTCATGAGGGATCACATGACTTCTTGCGAGATTAGAGGTCAAACATCAAATAGCATCAAATAGCAAGCAGGAGTCAGCAGGATAATCTCAGATATATTCTTAAGTGTGTGCTACCCCATCCTTGCCTACTCATCTATTGTGAGCATATTTACCACTGAGAGACAAAAATCCAGTGAAATCTGTTATTCCGTTATTATTTCAAAGTCTTCTAGTGTGTCCCCAGCCTGAGTTCATAGAGGTTAAAGTGGCCTGTTAGTGAGCACTTGCTTTTCAGAAGCACTACTGGGTGTGTGTGTGTGTGTGTGTCTATGCGTATATCTAGTTGCATGTGTCCTTACCTGGTTATATGTGTGTTCATATGCATGCATGCATGCATACATACAGTATGTCTGTATGTTCATATGCAGATTCAGTTTGTGAGTCTCAATTACTGTCTGTTCAGATGTGTCCCAGTTCATTAATCAGCTGTGTTTTCTCTCTGCCAGTTAGAGAGTCCAGCTCCTGGACAGCTGAGATCTCTGATAAACCAGTCAGTAATCAACAGGTCCAATTACAAGCCTGCACAGGGGGACAAGCAGGCTATTTCACAGTTGGACAGAATGATTTCCATGCATCTCATCACCGCCAAAGCAGGCTCTTTGAAAAACAGGCTTAGCTAATCTTATCAACAGCCACAGCTTGGTTATTTGAATATTGATAAGTTTATTTTTGGAAGTGGGCGGGGGCTTGATGAGAGAAATTGTAGTGGAAGGGAAAAAAAAAAAAGAAAGAGATGTTGGCTATGCGCTCTGTTTCCCCTTTCAAGTCAACATTCAGCCTGGTAGCTCTGTTCACCTGTCACACCTGACAAAAAGAAGTTGTGCTGTACATCTAGTTCAGGCTGAGGTGCAGAGTGTTGGACAAACAGTGGATCTACTTCAACATCATTGACTCCACATCTCATTACAAACAGCAATTGAAGTTCTTTTCACGGCAGCCATCAAAGTAAATGGGGTGTGTGAATGAGATCAGAGCAGTGGAGTTCAAACTGTTCTGTGGAGGGCCGCCCACCAAGGTTTTCATGAAGCCACCTGCTGCTATCATTTTGTTAAAGTTCTATTCTATTCTATTCTATTCTATTCTATTCACTCTGTAAATCACAAGACTGACCAATATTTATACCTGATTATAAAATGTTGCGGTTCTATTCTCTGTGGCAAATGAAAGCTTCAAAAGAGACATATTCACAGCAGACAGATTGCTCAGTCAAAGTTGAATGACAAAGCTTTGCCAGACAGTCCGCTTTGAAGTAATAGCTCACCGCTGTGCTACTTGGCTATTGGCTTTAACAATGCAGTTCCTCTATCACACCCTTCCAGTCGGCCACATGAAATTCCTTCCTTACAAAGCTATGTGTTGATATCCAGGGTGGGGCCATTTTCAAAACGTCAACACTCAGACTTTTTCACAAAATACAGAAGTGAGAGTTCAGAAGTGAGACGTGTCTAAGGAAGCGCCCACTTTAATAGTAGTTATAAACTCAGAGATATAGCTCTAAAATGCTTCTATTTTTTATTTTTTGTATGTATGCAGGATGTTTTGTCTGTGCTGTGGAGGCAGGGGACACACGTGCACGTGCGCGTGCGCGCGCGCGCGCGCGCACACACACACACACACACACACACACACACACACACACACGGACAAACATTCACACAATGGCGGAATCACTTAGCAGTTCACATCGACTTGGGAATAAGGCAGATTTTTATGACTTGGCAACTGTTCTGCCTCTCAGAAATAACGGAAAATCATTTATTACGGTGCACAATTCTACCACACACAGCATAAATCAGTGTTTTTTAGTGTTTAGCCGTCAAATGGGAGGCTCAGTCTATGGGTGGCACCAGTCTATTTCCATTGCGCTCTTACAAATTACAGACTACCTTCAGCTTTTCAGCAATGACAAACGCTGAACATCTAAGATGTTTTCTGACAACACTCAATGTGTGAAATCCAAGCAGCAATAATGTCACCAAATATGTATGTTATACATGTATGTTATACAAATATGTATGTATGTTATATATATGTTATACCTATATGTATAACATATACATATTTGTATATGTTATACATATAAGTATAACATCCAAAATATCAGGGAAATTATTGGCCTTTTTGTAATAGTTAATATGAACCAAAGATCACAGCCTCCTCATGTTTGATCCATGCTGTGTCTTGACTTGGATCTGCCCATCTCACAATTTGACAGTGCTGCAAGAGCTATACTGTTTTTCACTCTGTGGGTCATTTTGATTAATCAGTGATTATAATGAATGTCCGCTAGTTAGCAAACCAGCCAGTCAGTCATTCAGCAGGCAGGCCAGCAAGTCAGTCAGTCATTTGGGCAGCGTTTCCACCAGGAGAGCAGCTTACAGCAATCAAAGCGTGAAATGACATCCAAAGCCGTGGGTCATGTAAACACTATTTGAAGCAGAGCCTTGCAAGAGACAGAGGAGGCAGAGGAGGTCTATTTGTTGTGATTCGTTGCCATTACAGAGGCATCGTATTTTATTTTTAGTGCTCTAGATTCAGAGGGAGAGAGGGCGATTTGCAGTTAAGCCATCTAGTTTTGCCATACGAGCTACGCCAGAAGCTATGCCCAAACAGAGTCAGAGCCACATGCATTCACTCACATGAGTAAGAAACTGATTTAGGCTCAAACTATTTATGAATGTTTTCTTTGCTTTCTAGATTAGAGGAAGAAAAATGAAGGAAGCAGCATGCATTGTCATTGAAATACTAACATTTATTGGCACACAGCTGGGTTGGGTTGTTTGCCTTCCGTCCATAACTGTCTGACGAATGACTGCTAGTTTGCTGTTGAGTGCCATAGAAACGCTATCTGTAGCTACTGACACACCCTGTTAGAAAACAAATGGCTAAAGCCATGACTCAGATCTCTTAGATTTTTACTCTTTAATTACTTGTAGGTTTAGCTTACAGATCCTCCACTAGCATCCAGCAGTTCAGTGCCTTTTGTGTTGGACTATCTTCTACTGTATTATTTGTTAATTATACGCATGTTAGTGCTGAGAGGGTTCATCCCCTAAACAATACAAGTCATGACAATAGAAGAACAAAAGAGGCCAGCTCCTGTTAACAAAGCTCATGTGTTTTGTGTGTGTGTGTGTGTGTGTGTGTGTGTGTGTGTGTGTGTGTGCCTGTGTGTTCGTGCGCTCATGGAAAAACAAAGGACCCGATATTTGCTGTAAGTGCCATCTGATATGATACATGCAGGCTAATGCTTCAGATGATTTGTCGCTACATCTGTTCGCCTTGCAGACTGGAGGACCTACATATATATCTGTCCCTCTTTCCCTCTGTCTCTCTCCCTCGCCCCCCTCTCTCATTAATCATGCAGGATCCATAGATAATGGATGCCGCTCAGATGTGTCTCTCTCTAGCCTTTCACTGTTCACTGGCCAGACGGATCTGTTGACATGACCTATATACATGGACGGGCCATTGTGCCTTCTGACATGCATCGCTTAACATGACATCAAACAAACATGTTGGGTCTTTAGCAGCTGAGAGTTTATTTCACCCCTTGCATACGAAGTGGAAATCACGTCATACATGCCACAATTTCTTAGGATCGAACCCTGGCACATGCTACACTCTTTCCCCTGCCCATACTTCTATTTCATTCCCAGTCGATGTCTTTAATACCCAATTAAATAATGAAGGAAATAATTAAAAAGTGTTACTAATCGGTTAAATTAAATAACCATTGAAGTTGGATGGGCCTTGAAAAGCTATGCACAGGCACTGACCATGTATGAACACAAAAAGCGAGGAGATGTCATTGCTCTGGAATGACAGCTCTTCTCATGGAGGCACCGCAATTACTCATACAGACCGTGTGTGTGTGTGTGTATTTGCATTTGTGTAGAAGGGGAGACTGAACGCAGAGAGATCTGAATAAGAGAGGAAATGGGGAATGAAATGAAATTGGAAGCTATTAGTTTGTGTGTATGTGTGTGTGTATGTGTGTGTGTGCGTGTGTATGATGATCAGAGTGATGAATATCCCAAGCACCAGGGACTGATGGATCCTTGACAGCGAGACACATCGGCCGTCATCCCTGAGTCATTTCTGCTTATGGGCTGGACAGACAGACACACACACAAACACACACACACACAAACACACACACACACACACACACTGTGTATTACCTAATGATACCAGAGACTCTGAAGTGGCCAGAGTGTATATAGATTCTAACATGACCACAGCCCATGAGATGATGGGCCGATGTTTAATAGGCAAGTGTCACTCAAAACAGTCTGAAATGAAAGCATCAGATTGACAGGATGATAGGGTTCAGCTCCTACATTAATCCAGTCGGATCAATATGGATATACTGTGCACACTCCTCCTTTCTAACCGACACCATATGGCCTATGATGCGAAGAGATAAAGTGTTCGTAATCAAAAAGAGAGGTAGGCTTTCCATTGTTCTCCCTTGGATAGGTCCAGTCAATCTGCCTATTGCCTGGAGTAAAGCCTCTTTGCCGTGGCGCTCGGGGACATTAGGGGATGAAACAAACACCCACTCTCACACAGCTTTTCTGGGACCTATCCGACTGAATGTGTTTTCTCAGAAAGGAAGCATTTATATGGAAATATTATCGTCCAAAAAATGATTGATCTCTCTTGTCTGATAGTGTAGTGGGAGGGAGAATGCAACAGTGCTTTCAGGAATCAGAAGGGTACAGGCAAGTCTCCATAAAACGCTTATTCATCACAGCGGTTGTACAGTATGGTCGCAGTTACTGTGCAGAAACTTAAAGAAAGTGACCTTTTGCAGTCTGTAGGTTAATGACTACCAGAAAGAAAACTGTGGCTTTGTGGAAGGTGTGATTTATTGTTCATGTTTGCAGTGTGGCTTGTTAATTAGTACCTGTTTCAATAGATGAGATATTGTGAGAGACAGTAGACAGTAGGTTAGAGAACAGGATGTGTGCGCTGTTTGGTACAAGAAAAGGCAAACAGACTTGGATCGTGTGATCATAGTATGTAAAATGATTTCAATTAAGCCACTCAGGATGGGAAACTCTCCCTGGAACATTGGCATGTGTTACTTCAACACATAAGTGAGGACTTCAGACAGACCTAAGAGTTATCAAATTAGCAAGCAATCTCAGGAACAACTACAACTGCTTGACTATAGCAGGGAATTTAGACGAGATTCCGGTAGCTACTGTAGCTTTAGCTTAAAATTTTAACCTATATGCCTTTTTCAGTGGGGAATCTGAAATGATAAATGTTTGACCGATTCCAGATGTTTGTATGATTTGCATCTTGGTAGGTCTACACAACTGTTCTCGTTGACATAGCATATTCACCCCTGGGAGTTGCCCAGTACAACCACGGTCTTCTACTACTGGCCACCAAACCGCTCTGTTAAAGCAGATGTTGCATACCTGCCTTGCTCAGGGACACCACAAGGACGGGAGAGGGTTACCCACCCACTCTCTCCAGCCAGATTTCCCTTCCAGTCCGGGGTTTTCTTCCCTGCCTTCCGTTCAAGCCTGCTTTTCTAACCTTCATGCTACTGCTGTCCTCTATTTTTCACTCATATTGTCAGAATCTGCTTCACTGCTTACTTAGTTACATTATTACTGTTCCTTTGTATGTGTGTGCGTATATGCATGTATTCTGATGAAATATGAGTGTATGAAACATCAATATGAAACATGTCACTATGATTTATAAACAGCAAACCAGAGGAGTTTTCTATGTATTTTTGTCAAAGGAAAATAAATGCACTGCTCAAAAAATTATAATGTTATGATATAAGAATGTTTCTTTAACTGCACGATACTGTAAGGATGGCAAAAAAGGAGCTGCAACTCAGCCAAGGATTAGGTGACCAGTAAGGAAAGGTTTAGGGATAAAGACCAAATTTTTTTTCATGCAACTGGGCTTTGGAGTTGACCTTCTTGTTGTCTAATAACCTTCTGTTCCTCTGTGCAGGTGAACTTTGTGGTGTGCCAGCTGTTTGCCCTGCTGACGGCGCTGTGGTTCCGGCTCTACCTCCACCCCAGTAAGACCAGTCCCTTCATCAGACATGTGGTGGCCACTCTGCTGGGCTTCTACCTGGCTCTCTTCTGCTTCGGCTGGTGAGTCACTCCTCTCTGGTCATTCCCCGCTTCTCTTCTTTCGTTGGCTCCCTCCTCGCTCGCTGTCTTCTCCATCCTCTCATCCTTCGCTCCTTCCTCCCTTCTACAGAAAAAGAAAAAAAAAGGGTAAAGGATATTGCTGCTCAGACAGAATAATGAAATGGAATTATTAAGTGACAGAGTTAATGAACATTTTCTTAATTGTTTTATTAATTGCATCATGTAGATTTGACTTTAATCACTTTCTAAATTGTTTTTAAATGTATCTATTAATTAATAAATAATAATTAATCACTGAACTTGTCTAATAATAAGGTTAAGGTTAAGGTTAAGTTTGGCCGGTTATCCATGGGAATAAGAAAATTACCTCACCAAATAACAAAATGGACCCAGAAATGACACAGAATTAGTGTTTTAGGGTGGATTTTTTTTTTTTGCCATCCTCTTCCTTCTCTCCTCTCACTCCCCTCCCCTCCCTCATCTTCTCACCCCCCCCTCTTCATCATCTTTATCCTTGCCAAGGTAAATGGGTCGATCGAGGAGTAATTGATATCCAATTAGAAAGCTATTGCCCTATAATAGACAACCCACCGTACCTCTGGCAGACTGCCTCCCAAAGTGCCCCTGTTCTGTTTGTGTGTGTGTGTGTGTGTGTGTGTGTGTGTGTGTGCTTGTGTATAGTGGAGCAGGCCAAGGAAACACTAGCCAGCCAGCCAGTTAGCAGGAAAATGCTAAGCAGGTGAAATGCTACCTGGCCAGCTCAGTGGTTGATAGGCCTTTATCTGATCCCCTTGCAGAGAAACTGTCCATGTATACGATTCGACTGACACAGTGAGTGGCGGTCGGATCATGTGATTTGTTAAGTTCCTTATTCTCAATAGTTACGCAACGTTTTAGCTGAAGCATAGCATAGCAGTGGCACAGGGTGTGACTCACACCGCAACACATGGACTGACATCTGTCATAATTTATATAAATCTATCATTTTTATAAATTTATCAGCATTGGTTTCTGTTTATTTAAAAAGCTCTCCTCCGAAAATTATCATCATAGCTTATGGCACTTATATACTGTAGAGTGGGTGTTTCAGTTCAGTTCTTTGTGTTCCTCTTTATATATGTAAACTCAGCACTCCCTCTGTGTTTTCCGAGAATGAAATGAAATAATAATTCACAGGAATTTCAGCACTTTTAAGGTGGACTGAACTTAATAGCACTAATCAGTCAAAGGCAAATCAATTCTCCTTGCGAGAACCACCATATATCCCCTCCATTTTACCAAGGCATGAAAGGCTCTTTGTTTAATTGGACTAAAGAATCAATATGTGAACTTTATGTCTGCAAAAGGCTGCCATTGAGTTTTATTTGCTACAGTAATTAATACAGCATAAGCCCATATAAATATTTGGAGCAGACACATTTTACAAAGCCAGCATACGGTATTTATTGTACTTGGCTGAAGGCCCCTGGCTGAGTCTTTTAGACATGTTCCACTATCTAAATTATACAGCAATTACAGGAGTAAAAACTGGTCTTATCAGTTAAATTGAGTATTGAGTATTGAGATTTTACACTGCCGTAAAACATGCCATATAATGAGGTCGTATTTAGATTAAAACAATAGGGGAAAATACTGTAATTTCAAGTTAGGTCACAGTAATTCAGTGTCGTGCAGACATGTAGGTAATGCATGAACCCATGTATGCACACACTTGCACACTTTCACACTTACACACACGCACACACACACCCACACACACTGTTCTCCTATCTTAGAGGGCACCTGGCTGCAGCCCTGGGGGAGCTGCCTAGCAGATGCTGCAGAATGCGGGTTTATTTTAGGATGTATCCCCTCTCATGTCATACATACAAGCTTGTTTCTGTGTGTGTGTCGCTGGAGAAAACAGTTGGATGTTGTTGAACAGTTGAAATACTTCCTCAGTCAGTGGAGACCGACTGTGTTCATTTAGGGTTTTCCAGGCATGTGAGCATGTTTTGATTATCACTTGCCAAGCTAATAGGTCAGAAGGTACAGTATCCCTTTGTATAAGAATATGAGAGATCCTTCTTGTCTCTTCTCTCTGTCTTTTTTTTTTTTTTTTACCAATCTCTCTCCCTCCCTCAGACATTACTGCATTATTAACCCTTTCATCTGCCATCGAGTTCAGTCAGTTCACCCAGCCCATCCTCCCCTGTTCCCGCCAACCCCTGCTGCCCTTGCCCTCTCCATTGACTTGCTACTAACACAGTGTGGCATCTCTCCTCTCCTGGAGGGCTTGGTGTTGGGAGCATCACACACAGCGTCCTTCAAAGGCCCATCTGGAAGCTGCTTCTGCTGTGTGTGTTCGTGCGTGTGTTTGTGTCTGTGTGTGCCGTTTGTGTGTGTGTCAGGGGAAGGGAGGGAGTGCAAGTCTGTCTGAGAGTCGGTGTTTGATCACGACATGGCTTTAGAGTGCAAGGGCACGAACACACACACACACACACATACACACACACACATGCCTCGCTGTCAGGATGTGTATGAGGAATCATGGGGCTTGAAGGCATAGGAAGCGATTAATGGTGCGTTGCGATGGTGATGGTCACTGTCGTGTCACGCTATGCCCTGGGAGTGGAGATGACACATTACTGGTTACAAAGGTCTGACATCACATGGCTGATGGTGTGACTGGGGTTTCATAATGCTGCTCTTTCCTCCTCTTAATGATAGTATGGGATGACAGAGCAAGGGGTGGAAGGTAGTACAGAGAGCAAATGGAGACTGATATAGAAAGAGTAAGTAAAGGGAGTGTGTCTTAAGAAGTATGGAATATTAAAACCAAATCAAGAAGCTGTTAAAGTCTAATGTGGTGGCAGGCTGGCCTAGGGGTTAGAGGGACTGTCCCTAAATGAGAGGACCTGGGTTCAAACTCGGTCGGCAAGCGTCATCAGTGTCCTTGAGCAAAACCCTGAATCCCTGCCAGCTCTAGGAGGGCTGATCTGCAGCTGACACTGCACTCTGGGAAAGTGAAAAAAGAATTTCCCTACGGGGTTCAGTAAAGTATCTTATTGTTTATGGTTTATGGTGTCTGTCCCTCCCCAGGTACGCCCTCCATTTCCTGGTGCAGAGCGGTCTGTCCTACAGCGTCATGGTCTTCGCCGGCCTGGAGCACATGCACAAGTAAGAGGAAGTGAAACACAAACGAAATGCACAAACATTGTTAATTTGTCCCTGTGCCGTGCAATATCTTTTGGGGTTGCTACTTAATACAAGAAACTAGCAATTTAAAGTCTTCAGCAACCAGAGCACAGAATGTTTCAGATTTACAGATTGTTGTGCCATTTTATTTTTGTTGCTACTGTGTGGTTTGTTGTGTTTTGGGGGGCAGATGAGCCTGGGTCATGATGGCAATGATTCTGCCCCTCAGGCCTCCATCTGTGACCATGGCTCATCAAGACACCCCACAGACAGACACACACGCACGCACACTGTTGTCTTTGCTGTTATTTTTACCAGGATTCAAGGTTATGAGGGCAGGTGTAAACAGTGGAAGTTTCCCTCTGGGTAAAACACCCTAAATAGATGCTAACAAAACATTCATCACAATAGCAACTGCTGTCAGAAAGAATGGACTCATATCCTGATGACAGAGTGACACCGACCTATAACATGTGGCTTTGTTTAGCCATACTAAAACATGATATTTCAACATACAGAAAAGCTTTACATCAGATGTTGTGCCATATCGCATATTGCCTGGCAGTTAAACCCTCTCCACACAGCATTAGGAAGCTGCCGGCCTGCTGTTCCGGCTCTTGTCTAAGTGGGCAGATAAGTCATGTCCTTTCCCTCTTAGCGGTTTTTGAAATTGAAAAGTACAGCTGTCACCCAAGTCAAACCAACTCAACCTGGATTAGTCCACACCTACACCAGAGATAAAGTTCATCCAGTCCTTGTGTTTTGGCTTTTCTGAGGCCAGATACTGAGAGATGGGGCTTGATGACATGCTCCTGGTGTGGCTGTTTGTGGTTTTGAACAGCACCTCTGGGAATATCTGGTTTAAAGTTCAGCTTCCAGCTTGCTGCTCTCTGTTTGGGTCAGGAGGAGGGAGGAAAAGAAGAGGGACAGGGCACAGTGACACGCTCATGTTTGCAGAGGCAGAGGCTGTTGAACCCACTACCACAGGTTTTTGCATAACAAATGTGCGATTATCGTAGCAACAGTTTGAGATTTAACTTGGGGTGTGTCTGCATGTGGTTTGAGCGGTGTGTACGAGTAATCCCCAAACCTGTGGCCTTCACTCTTTGAGTTACCCTTCTGTCTGCTGCACAGTCAAAGCTTTTATATGTGGAGACCTTGAGCGAAACTCCCACCTTGCCTCATTGTACACAGCCTACCAATGAGTATTCTCCTTTCACAGCATATATAGGTGCCCATTCTTCTCAGCTTTTCTTGTTTTACCCCACTTGTCCTATTCTATCCAGTCTAGTCCCTACATCTTAAGTCATTCTCTCTCTCTGTCTCTCTTTGTCCATTCTTCTCTGCATTTCTTTGTCTGATTCTATCCATCTTTAATATAAGTTACCGTCTCTGTGTCCATCTCTCTCCATCTCCATCCCTCTCTATCCGCAATCGCTCCTCTTTATGTTTTCATAGTAGAGATTACACAACGCACCGAGGGCTAGGACCACTGCCAGTGATAATACCACTCAGAAGAGATGAAATGGAGCAGAACAAAACTGGATATATACACTGTTGCACAGTTTGCTAGCAACGGCCAGCTCCCACTCCTCTGGTTAAAATTACTTTATGTGACCTTCCTGATGCAGTAACAGCAGCCAGACAGTGGACAAACTGGAGGACCATGCTCTGTATAGCACATCACGTCCAGGACCAGTGTACTGTGTGTGACATTGGGACATGTTGTGTTATCCCTATTTGTTGTCGTCTCCTGGACTCCCACTCAAACACTTTACGCTTGGGGAGAGTGTACAGTGAGTGCAGTGTAAGTGACAGCTTTATGGAGTTGCTAAAAGCTCTTTTTCTGGACTGTGGGAATGGCTATGAATGTGAACTGGGCTTAGTGTGGCTGTGGACAGACGAGAAACTCTTTGTTCAGTGGTGGGCATCATATTTCATGCCATTCACTCTTTTGCAGCTGCAGATCTCTCTCGCTCTCACTCTGTCTCTCTCACTCCCCTCCTCTCTCTCCTGGATGTAGCTCAGTTTGGTGGTTCACCTGTTGAATGTGTTGAACAGCCAGGGAATGTTCTAGACAGGTGCTTCCCCTCTCGTCTCAAGTGCTAACATAGCGCCGCCTACTGGTTGACAATGTCACTTTAGAATTTCCAGTGATGATGCAGTATTAACACACAGTGGCTGCCAATAAAAGTTAGGCGCTGTGGCTGCATTTGGGGTTTAAAAGAAGATATTTGACAGAATAAAAATTTTCCAACACTATTTACACTGTCATGTGATGTCTTTTTGATGTCATTTTTGTAACTAAATAGTATTACTATTACAAAGCTGCATTATAAAAACACATACAGTACTGTGCAAAAGTCTTAGGCACCCTAGATTTTTTATATAAATTTCTTAGAAGTCTTAGATGTTTATTTGTTTTCTGCATTAGTGTGTCAGTAGACTGCTGTTTATTGTAAATTTTTGATATTCAGAAACTTTTCCTTTCATTAGTTTTGAAAGCATCTTTGCTTTATGGATTTCTTTGACATATGCCTAAGACTTTTGCACAGTACTGTACCTTTGTGTGAATCCGTACCAGTACTTCAAAGGTGCTACATGTGGTATTTTGAAACATCAATATATCATTGTCAAACTATTGTGATACCTTTCAAATAAGACCATGTCAAGATGATTGGTACCCAGTGCTATTGCTGGTGCTAGCATTTCTCAAAATTAAGACCACATTTCCCATAAACCCTGTTACTTACTGTTGCAAAGAGGTTGTTGCCATGGCGAGAAACTTTAGCTCTATTTGCGATGAAAGAACAACAGCCCTATTCCTGTTTTGTGCCATAAAGCAATATCCCTTTGTGCCATAAAGCAAACAGATTTCCTGTGATATACAATGTAAAATGCAGTGTAGAGGTTGCCAATCTGTGTTGTCAATATTAATGTTATATTAGTTGATTGATGTTAAAATGCTACATGTAGCACCTTTAAAATAAGGTATATTACCCAGCCCTAGAGAGGTCAAAGGAAAGTTACAATGATAGTATTTTTTTTCTAAACAGAACCATACTGTTGTTCAGTCTTTCATGTGAGGAAAGGTAGAAGCATGTGTAAGAAACTGTATTTTGTGTCGAATGGTGATTGATAGTTTAAAGCTGTCTGTGTGATTTTCACACTTCTTTTGAATGGCAGCAAGTTTTAAAGAGGTAATGGTGTGTGTGTGTGTGTGTGTGTGTGTGTGTGTGTGTGTGTGTGTGTGTGTGTGTGTGTGTGTGTGTGTGTGTGTGTGTGTGTGTGTGTGTGTGTGTGTGTGTGTGTGTGTGTGTGTGTGTGTGTGTGTGTGTGTGTGTGTGTGTGTGAGAAAAAGAGAGAGAGAGAGAGAGAGTCATTATGAGGGAAACTGTGAAATCCTGTGGATGTGGTGTGACCAACGGAGAAGGCTGTGAAAGTAAAGCTTGCTGACATGAAAGTGCCCTCTTTTATTGATACTGGCATTAAAGAAGACCAGAACCAAATCATAATAACTGGGACTGTTCTCTCTCACAACACCTGCTTTCAGGCATGGACAAAATGTATTCCATTCAAGTTGACATCTTACTCCATAACCTATTCTACTTAGCATTTTCTTAAAGGACTATTCTAGTCTAGTAAAGTAAAATTACTCTGTGACAAGTCTGTGTTTTTCTGGGAGATGGTGCTATTCAGTATTAAAATAATGCCTGTTAATTAAGTCAAGCACTGGTGGTTGACTGACTGGCTTTCAGGAGGATTGACGGGTTTCGCCAAGACTAGGAAGGAAAGGAAAAATGGTCTCGTGAACAATTGACAGATCTAGTTATTCACCCAGACTACCAGCCCCAGTCCCAGCCCCAATCTAGCAGCTCAAGGACACGTCAGCAGGCCTCAACACTGGGTCTTGAACCTGGGTTCTCTGGTTAAAGTGTTTCCCTATTCAGTATGTTACCCTGCTACCTTTATGGCAATTTATGGGAAATTGAGAAATTGTATCGATACCATGAGCAATGAGCATGTCATTTAGTTTGATTCGGTGTGTGTTTTGATGTGAAAGCATCACAGTGATGACACTTGCAAAGCCTCTCGTACATAGCATGTGGTTATGGGCAAGTTGGTGTATGTGGGCAGATGGACAGAGATGAGCGTGTGAAATTCTTCCTGCCTCTCATAATTCCACGCTGAACAGATGGAAGTATCCTCTGGATCTGTGTATGTATTTGTTTGAGCATGAAGTGTGCTTAAAGGCATTTGCTGTATGTATACACAAACTTAGAAAGGTCTTGGAGTGTTCAAACATGTCTTTATTTATAGCTTGTTGATTTTTATCGCTCCACGTGTCTGTAACCGACCTGCGGCTCTCCTGGGGGCCCCTCGTCTGCGCGCTGACCCGTCTACCGCTCTCCCACAGCGGGGAGCCAGCCTACTTTAGTCCCAGGCTCCATCTGAGGCCCTGAGTGGGAATGAAAGACCCCCCTCTGAGCTGTAAATTACACAAACACAAATCACATCAGGATGAAGACAGAATCCCTGGTGGGTCCACTGCAAATATAGCTGCTGTAGCACATAGCTCATATCCTGACTGAATATCACTGCCGTGTGCCTTCGGTAGAGAAAGCTAATCTTGGTGAAATAGGGTTATTGCTGAGGATTGAGATGTTGTTTTTGGGGAATGCTTTTAGACAGCTGTGCAAGTCGACAGATAAAATTTAACCTGTTCTGCATTGCAAAAAATATCCATCTTAAGTCATTTAGTCCAGTATTGGGCATATTTAAATCTTCTTGTTGCAAGAAATTCTTGAAACGGGTCAAACTGCATTGGAAACAAGAGATATTATTCACCCCAGTTTGTTTGACTTGTTAAAAGGAAACAAGGTTTTTAGAATTGAATACTATATCAAATGACTCCAAAGACAGCCATTCTTTGCAGTTTGTGGACCAGAACCTGAAGGTAAATTAGTGATTTGAGGTGTTTGATTTCCTGTCTGGCTGTGAGATTCTTATTTGTGTCATTAGATGAATGACAGCTGACTAGATTTGATTCTGGCGGAGGGGGGTCATACATGTATATGCACAGTTTCCTTTACTGTCCCCCATTAAGAAACCAGGTGACTGAAATCAGTCTTCATGACAGTGAAACAATGCCTTGCACTTGCACCTTGCACATCTAAATCTATTTTTGGGCTGGTTTTCAAAATCAGAATCACTTGAGCAGCTCAGCACCTTTGAGGCAAGTACGTTTGCCACTTATTCTACATTCTAGAAACAGATTAGTGGTTATTATAAGAACTCAAGATGTTCCTGATAAAATGACGATTCTGCTTTGATTCCCACTGATGCCACCTATGCTAAAACTGTATCCACTTGTGTTACTGTAAAGCACATTGGATAAAAGCATCCATCAAAAGGCATTTCATCTGCCAGTGAGCACAATGAGAGACTGGGTGTAGATCAAAACTGTCACTCTTCTGTTGTTATTTCTGTTATTGCTATTATTTCACCCTTCTAGAAAGTAGGTTATATGTTATACGCTTAATGTTCTGTGATAAATAAAATCTAAAAATGGATATATTTCTCAGATGAGGGGGGTCATCAGCCACACATACTTCTATTTGGGGGATCTTGGCTAAATACCAGATTTCTCCTGCATGAAAAAGTCTGCAAAACCCTGCATTGTTAATCCAAGAATAAATTACCACAGTTTACACACCCGTACTACTCTTAATGAATAGACAAACCATACAGCACATTTAAATGAACCCTATTGCTGGAGGGCTGGTCTGGGAATGTAGCGGCCATTCTAGTGAGCTGTGGAGTCTCTCCCATAGGAGCATAATGCTACTGAAGAACATTGCTGTGCACTGTTGTGCCCAGGGAAGACATGCCAAGTGTGGGTTGGGCACAAACCGTGCTCAGAGCGCATAATAGGGCAGTATTACGATTATCTCCTCTCCACAATGCCTTCTCTGCAGCCGCCCTGGGGATGGCATGGAATTGCAATGAGAAAGCAGGAATGCGCGTTCATTTACACAAACGTACGAGTTCGCACACACACACAAAACACACAAAAACGCATCCCGCTAGAGACAGTATTGTGGGAGGAGGTGGTGGTGTGGAATTTGTGGCTTGCTTGCAGACTGACGTGCAGCTGTTTGCAGATGCCCTGCATGCTGAGGCAGCCTTCCCTGCTCAGAGCCTGGCTGGAGGATTAATCCCACTAAGTAGCTGAAGCCTCTTTGGTCGCTTTTGGGTCAAAAAGCGTTGTAACTGCTTCATCTTCTCTGTGTTGTGTTTGCCGTTGCCATTTGCAAAATGCCAAGTGTTAGTGATGATTGCTAGTGACTAATGTTTTTACAGAGATTTGACAGAGTTTGACACTAGTGCTCTCGAAAAGTCTGAAAATACTTAACATTGGAGCATGTGTGAGTGGATTATTCTTCATCTTGTATTAATAGTCTTTGGCAATAGAGATAAAATGATGGCTTTACTGCATCTTGGCCCACAGACTCCCACAGATCCCAACCACTGCCATCCTCTCTGTTCTCCCTGTGTGTCTTATTGCGTCTCAGACCAGCACAATCCTCTTATTGTGGGCAGCAGAGGGATGCTATCTAGCTAGCTGTGACTTGGGCTGAATCTGCAGCAGCTTTGTACCAGTAGGCCTCAGTGCTGCTCTGTCTTTGGTCGTCTGTTGAAAGCTCCTGTTGTCTTCTGTCTTCCTCCAGGGACAGTGACACATTATTGGAGCCTCCTCTGCCCTCCTGTCCACGTTTTGACCCCACTAGCACTGCACTGCACTGCAGCCAAGACCACTGTCTTTTGTTCTGTACTGTAATCTTTGTTCCACTTGAGAGATGGAGATGGGAAGGGGCAGAGCGATTGAACAAACAAAGCTTATTGTCACTCCTCAGACATCTGAGGTTAAGAGGTTCACAACATGTGACACCCTATCTGAAATGTTCCATATCACTGTGTAGATGAAACTGTTTGCATTGGAAATTAATGTTAGAGCAAATAGAACAGGATTTCTTGGTTTTTCTTTTTTCTTTTTTTCATATTTATTTAGCTACATATACCATATATGAACTCATTTATTTCTCTCCCTCTCTCTCTCTCCTCATCTGTCTTTCTCTCTGTAGGTACTGCTTCATTGTGGCGCTGGGCTATCTGAGCTTCTGTCAGATCACGCGAGTCTACGTATTTGACTACGGCATGTACTCTGCAGATTTCACAGGGTAAGCAAATGTCATGGAGCTCCCGATAATGTTTTGAGTGCTTGAATTCATTTAAAACTGGAGAACTGTCCAGATATGACTTTGAATGCCAGATGCCTCGCAATAGCTTACGAACTAAAAAAGAGAAGTCACCAGCGAGAGTCAGAGGAATATTGGGAATGACTCAACCTGGCTAAGCTTAACAAAAACAAGAGCCTGTGATGCCGCTCAGTTGGGTCCGCAGGAGTACGTCGATGGAGACTGTAGTTCCTTGTGGTTAGTTCCTACTCCTCCAGACTGTCTGACAATTGAAGCAGACAGCCTGCACACCCAGAAGGGCGGGGGTGGCCAGTTGCTAAGCAACCTAATGCAAACCCATACTGCCTCTGCAAGTGCAGAGATTTCACTCTTTCAACTATCTCTTCCCCCATCCCTCTATTTTCCTTGAAAATGTCAAATACATAGTTCAGGTTTTTTCAGAATGTCAGTTTGACCCATATAGCCAGATGTAATGCATGCTGCAGGACCAGAGAGTCCATAATTTTCTCATAATTTTCAAAGCAATTTTATTGACAGACCAGAACATTTCTGGCCTATTGCTTACTCTTAACTCTGCAGCTTAACTTTATGCTGCCACCAACATTTTCATGTGTAAAGTAATCCAACACTCTGAACTTGTACTTGCTGATGCAAGTGTCAGCATGAACAGAAGGTTGCATACAGTATATCTTAATGTAGGCTAATGCATGTGAGAACAGACTCCACAGTGCTGTATATTTTTATTTGCACTGATGAAGAATGGGTGACTTACGACAGGAGGGAGGGGGCTGGGCAGCACAGTGTTTCTCATAGATCGGGGCCCAAAGAATAGCTGCAGGAAGATTAAAATGGCCTCCCATTATCCTGGAGGAAAGGAAGTTCCCATTGTGCAGTAATTTAAGTACTACAACTGCTACAGCTGATACTGTTACTATTACTACTGGATGAACTGGCATCCAAGGCCATTGTTTGCATTTTGCTGCCAAAACCTTTCAAAGTCTCTGCTATGGAAGGTACAATGAATAATATATATTTATACAGTAATAATACAATTGAATAAATGTAGACTAGCAGGTTACTAGCCTGCAAACAGGGTAACTGCTTGATTAGATTGCACAGTATCTGTCCAAAATGAAGTTTTAGGATGTGAGAGAAAATGTTAACCCCTAGAGAAAAAGTCAGGGAACAGATGGTGTAGTACGTTTGAATCTCTCCCGGCAGATGCTCACAGACACTACCCTTTAGCCTATGTGATGACTGTATGTGCTGTATATAAACACAAGCGCTGTAGTTGTAAAGAGTGAAGTGGCTTTGAGATTCAGGATGTTAACTTGGCCCATTTCTCTGTTTGGTGTTCTTTATTAGGCCCATGATGGTCATCACACAGAAGATTACCAGCTTGGCGTTTGAAATACACGATGGTAAGGCGAGCGCTGATGTGTGTCGGAGCATATGTGCATGTGTGTGTTTTGGTACGTGTGCATCCACTGTGCAAAAAGCAGTGGGTATGACAGTGAAAAAGTCAGTTCATTTCCCTTTTGTATTGAGAACAGATTGCATGGCTACATTTTCAAGCCAGTAGTGAGTTTTGACAATGGACTTCCAGACTAGTGAACTGGAAAGAGAGGATAAACACACTTATATAATAAAGCAGTGACAATCTCTCTTTCTCTCTCTCTCTTTTTCCCCTCTCTCTCTCTCTCTCTCTCTCTCTCTCTCTCTCTCTCTCTCTCTCTCTCTCTCTCTCTCTCTCTCTCTCTCTCTCTCTCTCTCTCTCTCTCTCTCTCTTTTTTTTTTGTCACTGAGCAGATAGGGGTTCAGTGCCTTGCTCAGGGGCACTTTGATGCTAGATGTTGCAGAAGAAGGTGCTTCCCCCTTTCTCACTTTCCCTGCCTGTACCTGCTTTCCCGCTAATTTGCGCCAGTGACCTTCTGGTCACAAGCTTGCTTCCTCAAAGGAAAACTCTGACATTTAGAATATTAGTTGATTGATTTTCTTTGCTAAGAACTTGTCACATTGTGGGAAACCGTTGCTTTACTCTTTTGTCTTCGGGCATTAAAGCCAAGAAACACAAATGCTTACAGCTAACTATGCCTCTTGGTTTCTGGTGCAGAAAAATAGCCGCCAATTAAAATGTAAAATCTTGACAGTACTCCTTTAACCGGGGTGCTTATTTAAGACATATTGGCAGAACATGAACTGAAGTATGTGTAGTAGGCCAACCTTGTAGCATGTGAAATATGTATATAGACCGATAGATGCGCTTACTTACACTGTCATCTTCCATTCTATAGATATTGGGTGCCAGAATAAGGTGCCCAGTTTGTTTTCCACTGGCTGACCTGGATATGTCACAGTCTCAGCCCTTTGAAGCCACTCTTACTAGCGAATGGAGTGTTTGATGTGCTGCTATAACCGAAACACCAGACTTGCTAATGAGCAATAAATAAAGACGGAGACTTGACATCAAGGTTAAAATAAACAAGTGTGATCAAGTGTCTGTGGTGAGGAGAGGACTAGAGATTGAGAGAATGATGAGAGTCTCTCACAACGTTTTAGCTCCCACTTGGAGTCTTTCGTCCCCGCAGGCAGTTCCAGACTAAGTAGAATCAGTCGTCTTATAGCAATCTGTGTGTGTGCGTGCATGTGTGTGGTGTAGAGTAGTATAGTGTATTAATTTCTGTTCAGGTCGCTGATTCTCCTTCCAACTGTGACTCTAATGAGAAACTAAGACTATAATCCCCATCCTCAGAGGGCTGTCACACCCTGATACCTGCCTCCTCTGTATACAAACACACACACACACACACACACACACACACACACACACACACATACACACAGGGTTTATACAGTAAAATAATTCAGAGAGACTGCTCATGTTCCAGCTCTCTAGGATGCAGAGGTACAGAAGGCACAGTGAACCCCTCCACTTCACCTTCATCCATTCATTTGATTAGGAGCAGAGGTTTTACTGCAGCCAGGGGAGCAGCATAGTGTGACTAAACATAGCCTTGCAATGGCCTTGCAAGAGGAGTTGTATGCTCGGCCTAATAGGTGCCCCATGATAGCCTACCAAAGCCAGCCATTCACCAGCCCAATGAGCTGCATAGCCACAGGCAGCCCAATAATAGACAGGGCCTTTTGTGAGACCATGTTTGGTTGAAATGTTATTGTCACATTTTGTTTGATAAATTCTACTTTTGAGAACATAAAAATAGTGAACGGACATTCCTTTTTTGATTATGCCTCTTGTAAGTAGGATCTATTCTCTGTTTATGGATTCATAAACAGAGAATAGATTGGTAATAATCTATTTAGCCAGATAAGCAAGATAAGCCAAAGGAATAGACCAGACCCACACTAACCCACTAAATTCCACAATAGCCAAGCAAGACAATTTCAACAGACTAGTCAGAAATGTCTTGCCAAGATGCACTGGGGCTCATCTTAGGTTATGATTTGTACTACTGTTCTGGCTGTAATTTTGTGTTGGCCTCTTAATGATAAACATCCTGTGTTGGATGATGAGTTCTAATGAGGTTATGTAACAGCCCTCCCTCCCATTCCCATCATGTCTTCTTTCCACCCCTCGCTCTCCCTTCTTCCCTCCCTCCCTCTTCCCTCCCTCCCTCTTCCCTGTCCTCAGCTAACTCAGCTGAAGGGGGATGCTAATATTCACATGGCAGGGCCATTCACACATCCACTCTTGACCCCTGACCCTGTGTGTTGCTATGGGAATGACCTCTGACCCCTGTTGGGTTTGGTTGTTATACACACATCCCTCATGACTCTTCTTCTTACTGTGATTTAAATTTTTTGTGAAATGAGTCATAGAAAAATATTAGTCTGTAGAAAAATATAGTGTGTGTTTGCTATTTTGTTCTCTATACTATTATGTTGTCCCATGTTACCCATGAATGAAATAATGATTGACTTACTTCATGAATGAAACATAATTTCCAGGTCTATCAGAAAATGTATTAAGTGTCATTTTAAAGGTGACAAGCGTCTCTCTGTGTCTCTCTGTAGGTTTGGCCAAGAGGGAGGAGCAACTGAGTCCCAGTCAGAAATACCTAGCTGTCAGGTATGTGACTCAGGTATGTTTTTACTGCACCAGATGATGGATTCATTTCAAATCAGGGTTCACCTCTGAATGAAGAAGTTGACACTGTGTTAAACTTGCATTCAAGTTTCTCATGAGCTCAGTCTGAAAGGAACATTGCTCTTCATTTCAGTAGAAGGTGCATTGTTTTGTGCATAGGCAATCACCCCACGGTCCCCCTCTCACACACTCTCTGGTGCTGTCAAGTAGTTCGGTATCTAGGCAACCACACATTCACCACTCTCATGTGACCTGTATTGTAGGAGGCCCCCACCCTCTGTCTTTCTGTCCTGCATTTGTACTGCAGAATTTTTCCAAACAATTTCACAGTGCAGTGGCAGCGCAGCGGCAGTGCAGCGACATGTAAAAACTAGGACTTGGGGTGATGGGGTGGGGCGATGGCTACTTCTGTAAGTTGACATGAAGTTGCCATAGACAACCGCTGGTGATAGTGGGAACAGAGATCAACAGAAGAGAGACAAGAGACAGACAGAACAGAAAACAGGACTGACATCTTTGCATAATCATGGCAGACATTGTGTGGTACATTTATTGAAGTTGACATGAGTGTGAGGTAAATGTACTTTGACAGTTGCCATGGCAGTAATGCAACCAAAGAATGGGTTTCAGTTATGCGAGTCATCCTGGGTTTTAGTGAAGCACATTGGAGGATTGCCATAAAAGACAGGTTAACACAATTTGCTCAGCTGATCATGAGCTGAACCAGCCAGTGCCCTTAAAAGGCCTCCAATATGAGGCATCAAACCCTTGCTTTATAAAGCAGAAATGCCTTGGTCACTGTGAGTCAGCCGCAGGGGAGGTGGGGAATTAGCAATCGGAACAAGTACTTCTGTTCAGGCAGTTAGTTGGCTACCTCCATCCAGCAGATTACATTTGGCAGGGAAGGGAGAGAGACTGCACACTCTCCAGAGTCACTCCACCAGCTCAGAGAAATGCGATCAGCTGCAGTGCTGCCTCCTTACCAAACTGAATTTAAAGCACTCAGTCCCTCCCACTTTACTTAAACTATGGATGCAGAATTACATTTCCACCAATAAGATATGGAATAGATTAGACCATAACAAAACAGAACAAGAAAACAATGTGTTTTTTCTCATTGCAGTCAGCACTCATTTGGCCCACCAGCTTGTGCTGCTACCAGTTTCTTCTTTAGTTTCCTACATGTGTCTCTTATCCCTCTGTCTGTGTATCTCTGTGGTATCTCTATCTAGACTAATATATTTGCTCTTGTCTCTCCCTGTGGTCTTCCAGGCGGATGCCCAGCTTGCTGGAGTACCTGAGCTACAACTGTAACTTCATGGGCATCCTGGCCGGGCCCACCTGCTCCTACAACGACTACATGGCCTTCATCGAGGGCACAGGCTACCAGCCACGCCACCTGGAGAATGCCAACGGCAAGGAGAATGGGAAGTACAAGCAAAGCGAGCCCTCGCCCAAGGTACCACACACCGCCGTACAGTTGTTGTATTGTTGTACATGACACAATTCAATCCCATTCAACTCAATTTCTTTCAATCCCATTCAACTCAATTTCTTTCAATTCCATTCAACTCAATTTCTTTCAATTCCATTCAGCTCAGTTCAGTTCAGTTCAGTTCAGTTCAGTTAAAGACAATATTTACAAACAGTGTTTACAATAAAAACTATATCAAGGAGTCAATAGCTTGATATAGTCCAATAAAAACTTGCAAAATGTAAAGTTCTTTTACAGGCATAAGATGTTACATCATTTCATATGTGAATGTCTAATTGCTGCTAATCTTATAAACAAGCATGCAGTGGGGAGGTTTTAGGTTTGATTCTTTGCACTGCTGCTCTTCATAAACCTGCTGCTCATATGAACATGTTACATGTGGTGTAATTGCATTTGCTAGTTGTTTGCAAACATTAGTTTAAAATAGACCTATATTTTGAGCTATGGTGTGCTAAAAACGTTCCAAAATGCTTTTTTTTTCTATGCACAAGTCAAGCACTTAAAGAGAGTACTTGAATACACCACAAGCTTTTATGGTCAACAATTCCGAAATGGGACTTCAAGCTATCCAATAACCTCTTAAGTGCATGTCTGAGTAATGTTCGAAACAACATTATCATTAATAAAGTCTCCCCACAGTGCAACTTCTTAAGAGTGCAGGGTAATTATAATCTGTTTTGTCCTCTTTAGAGAAATATAGTGGTATTACCAGGCACTTTAGTTTTATCATTTCCCTGAGAGAGAATTGAGAGTTTAATGTAGCAAATGTCTTAATCCTCCAAGTAACTTCTGTATTCTTACCGCAAATGCATTAATAATTGAAATCACACTCTAAGATTTGAGTGTGTTGTGTTTTTGTTTTTTGTTTTTTCTCAGAAGAGAAAGGAACAGGGAGGAATATAGGCGTTGCTAAATATAAAGCATGAGAGCATGCTCAAGGACTCGAGTCAACCTTGAGTCAACTTAACTGAATTTCAGAAGGAAAAGTACCAAATGTATATAATATCTAGAGATGCACCGATCGATCGGCCGGTGACCGGAATCGGCCGGTTTTCAGCTGATCGGCCATGACCGGTGACCGGCCGATCAGTCTCATATATCCGATTCTGTGCCGGTCAAATTGAAGACAACGGTAAAAACTCCGCTGTAATTAAGCAATATTACACGAGAGGGTGTGCGTTACCGTGATGCTTACGTACCTCGGCGCAAGCGCCTCGGTCCTCACCGCATCACTGTCGTGCCAATAATGACGGTAACGCACACCCTCGAGTGTAATATTGCGATTATACAACAGTTACCAACAAAATAAAATATACAAACAAAATGTATTCATATTGTGGGGCAATTCGCTCTCAAAATAAAAAACTTTTTGCTAGTGTTATCTCCGTTTCCCTGGAAATACACGGGGTCTGACTAATAACTGGAAAACAATCAGTCACGTCAGTAGACTCCTATGTAATGGAACCTAGTTTACTGCTCCAGCAAGTAGGCGGAGCCTTAATAACGACCTGCAACAGAGACGATTTCTAGTCCCTGTTGAGTCAGCCAGCCAACTTGAGCTAATGCTTTCTAGAGATCGTGGGATTTCCCAAACTGAATAAATACCACACATATAAACACAAAACTGCCTTGCTAGCTCAATCTTGTTGTAACTAAGATATCTGCTGAAAATAATTTTTCCATGGACAGATTTAGCTACTATGTCCGCGAACTTCACATGTATTTTTAAGATAGTAGCGCCGTGGCACCGACTCACCGGCACAGCTGATGGATGGCAGAGCGTCTGGTAACATCAAGGCTGAACAGAGTTAGCGTAGCGTTATATTTAAATATATTGTATGATAATATGGCGGAGTAATATATAGTGATGAGCACGGCTAGGTGTGCTGTCATGCTGATTTGATCACGTTCTAAATGTCTAGTTGACCAATCAGATTGCTTGGTCGGAACTACCTGTTGTATAATAGTCCATAATAGTAATAGTCCGTGTGTTGTTATATAGATCTGTTGCACCTGTTTTCTTTCGGGAAAGTATAAAGTGGGATATACTGCAATTCATTTTCATTTGGATTTTATTTGTTCAAAAAAGCTCTGTCCAGTAACCTGGAGCACTTTTTTATTTTGAGATTTGTTTGAGTGAGAGTGAGAGAAGGTCCTGTAACCTGGTGCAGTTTTGGAGAAAATGTAAGTTATTAATAGTCAGTGTTTTATTATGAACATACAATTGAATTTTAATTTTCCATTAAAGAAAAGTTACAAAATTTTTTGTGTGTGCTGTCAATTATAGTTCTTAGAAAGAAAATCGGAATCGGCCAAAATCGGAATCGGCAGGTCAGACTTTTAAAAAATCGGAAATCGGAATCGGCCAAGAAAATTGCAATCGGTGCATCTCTAATAATATCAAATATGTGGTTACTGTTCCTAGTTTAATATAATATGGTGTTATTATTAGTGTTGTAATACAAGCTGAGCTTGAACTGTACTGATCCTCTGCAACCCTCTCTCTCCTCTCACCTCCCTCAGAACGATGTGATCTCCAAGCTGTGTACGTGTGCCATCTCCCTGGCCGTCTATCTGCTGCTGTGTAAGCTGATTCCAGTGGAGCGCTCCATAGACGATGGCTTCATCTCCTCCACACCCTTCCATCTACAGGTCATCTACCTTTACCTGGCCATGCTGGCTCTGAGGCCCAAGTACTACTTTGTCTGGACACTTGGTGAGTCCGACTGCAATTCTACATTTCTAGGATGCTTTAGGGAACAGAGGGAAAGAAAACGGGCGTTACCATATTAGTGGGGTCCACACCTATTCCCAGCTCATAGCTTGACATCCAATTTTTATTATATTGTCAGCAAATCAAATCTCAACATCCCTTTTGTTGGCCAGTCATGATGCTAGCTGTTACGATTTTTGCATATTTGGTTGTCTCCGCTGTCAACAGACTGTAAAATGGTGAGAATTAATAACTTGGTAATAAGTGTAATTAGGGTTAGGCTGATATATTTTACCAATAACATCAGGCCGATATTGGCCTTTTATTAAAAATCAGATGCCTGCTATAATCATATGTATATCACGATTTTAGGGTTCCATGATTAATATTCGGGTTGATATCGAAGTGTTTGTTATATTTTCAGTTCCCCTGAAAGTCCCAGTCTGGTATATCAAGCACTTCATGCATGACCAATCACAGTGCACCCATGTGACCAAAACAAAAGTTAAAATGGAGAAGCAGGCAGCTCCGGTGGGAAATCAAGGAGGAAAAAGTTAAAATATATGCTGAGGTGCAAAAATGAAATAAAATAATTTTGTTTCCTGAATCCAAGACAAATAATAATAATCATGATTAAAAGAGTTTCAGAGTTTCCCATAACATTGTATAGGTGCGGTGGGTCACCCTTCCCTAAGGAGCTGCTAACCCTAAAATAATTTCATTAGCATGGGTTTTACCATCCCATAGATAGTCAAAATGCTGTTTCAGAGGCTTTTCCATCCTGCCAAGAATAACATTCTGGAGGAAACACTGAATCCTTGCAATGTTTTGTCATGAAAGTGGTCAAATTTAAATATATTGAATATTGGCAGAAAATTTTGGCTATTGGCAGCTTTAATACAAGAATGTTGGCATCAGCCTTCAAGAGCCCATATGGGTGGAAACCTAACTGTAATGCTAACAGGCATAAATAGAGACTGGTAATGCTAGTGAGTTAGCAGTACCCTCTGCAAGTTCTGTGCCTGGATGGCCTTTGTGTATCTACGCCTTCTTCTATCTATAATTCATTTAGACTGAAGATTGTGCTTTGTACCAAGGGATGGTCTGGATTTGGAGATGAGGCTGGGTTACAACAGAGATGTGGAACTGCTTTGGTTGGCTCAAAGACACTGCTCATCTTTCTATGATGTGGTTGATTTTGCAGATTAGCATTATGTAGCCCATAGGAATGTGCCTGGGGGAATTGTATGTATAATCTTGATTCAAACTCATTGAGATGGGTTCAGTGACTTTGGTTGTTTTAATCCAGTCTTTATCTTGTGAGGTAAAAGGGAAACTGAATAGCATTAAATTATGTTACAGTGCCATCTAGTGCTTAATTGTGAACCACAGCTCTCCATATCAGTGACGAATACATGTGATCTTACATCATCATCAGATGATGATGTATCTTTTACTGTTTCTCAAATCTCTGTATTCTAAGGATGTGGATCTGGATCAGGAGAATAGCCATTGTCATCCTCTACTCTTACTGCTAGACGACTCTTAAACATTTCTCCTTTTCTCCCGCAGCTGATGCTATCAACAATGCAGCAGGATTTGGCTTCAATGGATACAACAAAGATGGCTCCCCACGATGGGACCTGATCTCAAACCTCAGGATTCTGGACATTGAGGTTAGGTTCTGTTTTATGAGACCAGTTATATTCTGAGCAAATCCTTTTACAGCTACAGTCCAATATAACACTTTTGGTTCCTATTTCAGTTTGCCACCAGTTTCAAGATGTTCCTGGACAACTGGAATATTCAGACAGCGCTTTGGCTTAAAAGGTAATAGCATAGGTGCTGTAATACCTTGCCTCCACAAAAAAATGCTATATAATCATTTTGCAAAGGTTTCACCACATTCATCAGTAAATATTTAGAAAACACGAATTATTCTGTCATCATAAAAATAGATATATTGTAAGCAAAGGTTTCAAGGTGACTCATTGCCTTCATTGCTTTATTTCCATGCCAGCCATCTTTTTTGTAATAGTAGGCATCAATTTCGCAGATGGTGGATTGAAAATTTGTGTTTTCTCAGCCGTGTGAATTGTTTTGACCAAACAGTGGATGTGTGCCATGTCTGTCCTCTCTCCCCAGGGTGTGCTATGAGCGCTGTCCCATCAACCCCACTGCTGCCACCTTCCTGCTGTCAGCCATGTGGCACGGGGTTTACCCTGGGTACTACCTGACCTTCCTCACTGGCATCGCCATGACCATGGCTGCACGTGCAGTGAGTACACACACAGCTATACATCTCTACTTATGTCTATACCTATGGCTGTCGGAGCTATCCCTAGCCCAGAAGTTCTCCACATTTTTAATGACAAATCCAGCTAAATAGATGAGAATCTTAAAAAAGAGATTTGACTTCGAATAGAATGGTATATTACTGTTAGTGCATAGGAATCATAGTGGAGAAAGTGAGTCATTATAGTGATTTTAGCAAAATTCAACTTTTGTTTGTTTTTCCACCTCCCTTCCAAATCTAAGAGCTCTTTTGAGTTACCAGAATAGAAAGTATAATTTTATACCCAAATAATGATCAAACAGCTACTTCGCAGACCAACAAACAAAGGAAAAAATCCTTTTATGGAGGGTAAGGGGATAATGATAAAGTAGTGTACAGCTCATACCTCTCTTGCCTTAGTGCCATGCCATTACCACTAAGCTCTGTTAAGCCAGACCTCTTCACTCTGGTCTGGGGAAGGGAGTAGACTAGAGGCTATTTATGTAGAGACAGTGGAATGAAGGTACAGGAGGATACACAGTGTGATCCTGAGGACACGCATTGATGAATAACTGGCTTGAGATTAACTGGCTGATTAACTGAAAAGTCGACATGATAAATTTGTGCAGGTGACTGTGTGTTTGCAGGGACTTTACTCTTCATCTACAGGAGGACACAGTGACCACTGACCCAATTGCACCATAAAACTACTGGCTGCTCCCACACAGTCATTTTCAGTGATAGATTTCTCTGAAGAGTTATAAGAGAGAGAAAGAGAGTGAGCGAAAGAAACCGAGAGAGAGAGAGAAAGAGAGAGGCTATACAGTAGGAAGAAACAAAATTGCGTATAGGCAAAAAGAAAAACAGTGAGCAGATAATGAGCAACTAGGCAGTAATGCCTGTTGCCATGATGGATTTGGGAACTAGGTCACTTCAGCTCAATTCCACTCTCTCTCAGAGTTTTCTATACAGTAATGACATGCAATTTAAAGGTCACAGTTTGCATTTATTTTGAAAAATAATCCTACATTAAAAAAAATCAATTTATAGGAATGTTTACTTAGAATATTTCAACACTATTGTTAAGCTACACATGTTACTAATATTTGATATAATTGTGATTGTTTTATATTATATTCAAGCTGGGTTTTTTTTTACTTCTCTTCCAGATAAGGCACAACATCAGACCGTACTTCCTGGTCTCTGACACGTACAAGCACATCTATGATGTCATCACGTGGGCGGGGACTCAGGTTGCCATTAGTTACACGGTGGTGCCATTTGTCCTACTTGCTGTGGGACCCTCACTCAAATTCTACAGGTACTTGAAATTGCATTGAACTGTGCTGTGATGTTATGGCCTCTGCTGTGCCACATTGCCCTGGGCTGTACTATTATTGATGCTGTGGAGTTCTTCCAAATAAAGACACAATACACGAGAGAATACTATAATGTTGTGAAGCCTTTCTCTGGATCAGCCACCTGTGCACAGTCCATGTGTGGCGCTCACATTTTCCACATTGTGAAAACATTGTTGTGTAAAACAGCGTTGTAATATTAAACATGAAAATGAAGTTACTACTCACAATATAGAAATTAGTGCTTTTTCATTATCCTGGTTCCCTCTGGTCAGGCTCTAACTGTTAACGAGACAGCTTAACGACCGGAGGGTGGGGAGGATTCATGAGGAGGAAATAAAAGAGTGGCTCTAACAGGGCCGAGGTGCTTCCGTGAAATAAAGGCCCAACAACGGTCAGTGTCATTCGGAGGAGGGCTGCTGTTAAATCAGCCTGTGCTGCTGGAGAGGCAATATAACACAAACTCATTAAAGGTGGAGCATGGTTGGAGGAGGAAGAGGTAGATCTGAAAAAGAGTGCTGTGGTGTGGCTATAGGTTAATTCAGTAACGTTATAAGTAAAAGTGAATAGTCAGATAAGGTAGATTTGTCTTGTTTTTAGTCCTAGTCCCTTTGATGCTAGTCACTCCCATAGTGTACTACGAGTTGTACAAGAGCTGAGGACCTCCACTACTTCTGCCAGAGAGTGTTACATCACCTGCAAACATTGTATAATATGGTCAAGAGCAGCTGGCAGTCAGAGATATTGGGACAGTGCTCATACTATAAGAGGCTTCACAGTGGGTCTGCACTTCTTATTCTGTGGTGAAACAGAGACCATGTGCACCAGACAGCTCTGTTGTCATGGCAATAACTCCATTAATCCCATAACAATAATAACCAAGCTGTCAAGACTGAGACATAGCAGCCAGGATTAGCTCCCAGTGATTTCCCTGCATCTTTTGTTCCACTAAACCTAGAATGAAAATCTTCTTTCTTCACGTAAACGACAAATGACTAGCCACTTCCCTCTAACGATGACTAATCATGAAGTATATTATGGGTATGACAGGATGCGCGAAGCTATTTTCCATGTATACTTTAATTGTTACTCATCGAGTAAACACTCTAACCTTATACTTTGGGTGCCATTACCCCTCATATTAACTCCTAATTTTCTGTACACTATTTCTCATTTTGAGGTTTTATTTTCCCATTACTATTTACAGTTCACTGTGTTGGAATACTTTGTGTTGAAATGTGTCTCTCTTTGGGATGTCTATCCAGGTCCTGGTACTTCTGCATACATCTGCTGTGTCTGCTGTTGGTGTTGGCCCTACCTGTCAAATCCAGACACCTGCGGGCCAAAGAGCAGCAAGACGGTCTACAGAAGGACGGCCTACAGAAGGACGGCCTACAGGCCAACAGCCTACAGGCAGACCACAACAGGAGCCACTCAACCACAGACAACAACTGCAACCAGAAAGACAAAACCACATGAGGCTCGGAAGAACGAAGCTCAGTCCCTTCAGCAGCAGAAACACTGAACCGAACTATGTATAACCACTGAGAGCTGGAGCGTGGCGAGTCTGTTTGCCTGACAAAGAACCAAATATCGAACGCACTGAGAATCCTAACAGACAGAAAAACACAAGTCAACGACCTGTCAAAACTTCCAGTAGCAAGGATGACAGCAATCATACTTCTGACATGGATGAGAGAAAGAGGGAGTGAATGAGTGAGTGAGTGACTGAGTAAGTGAGTGAGAGACAGAGAGAGAGAGAGAGGACAGAGGGAGAGGGAGAGAGAGACCGAGAGAGACTCTAAAACTAACTGACCAGGATGTAACAACAAATGTGATGTAAACTAATGAGTGATAATGGTTACATTTCATTGGTGGAAATGAAGAAAAAGTCAAACTGACTTCCAAGTTGCCTTAAACCCTCTATGTACTCGGCAGGTGAGATGATAACAGTTCGGACGAAGCGTTGCAAGAACCCAAATGCAGTTGCACCATTACAGTGTAGGGTTATATAAGCAGAATAGACGTACAGTATGTGGAGGGTTTTTGTCATTGTCTGGATACAAGCCTCTATTAAGTGGAAAAGGAAAATGTGTTTGTGTAAAAGAAACATAACCTTTATCATCAGCTGCCAATTTCAAACAGGCCTTAGGATCCTCAAAACATTGTTTGATTTCTATGTCTTTTTTTACATCTTTATTCGAGAAGAATTCACATTGTGTGTGTTTTGTATGTAGATCTTTGTGGAAACACTATTTGAAATCCATTCTAAAGCTTTTCTGGGATGAAATGACTTTGTCTGACACGACAAACCGATAGAGTGGCCCAAATTTTAATTCAAATTCAAATCCTGTCCATCTGCCACAGCGGAAAGTCTAAAGCAAGCGCTCAGAGTAAATAAATGGATTTCAATTTGTTTTTATAGTTTTCATATCTGCTGCTTTTTTGACAAACCGTACTCATCAATTACAGATAAATGTGTGCTACAAAGGGAGTTTATTTACTCTGTCAGCTCATTTAGATGACTTTTTTTTTTTTTCCAAAGGATTTTTACTTTCTGACTTTGGATACAGGGGTGTGATGTTCTTTCATGTGTTCATATTGTTCACACCACAGGTTTCCTCTATGTTCAAATGTCTTGCCTCTGTAATACCTGTAGAGTATCCAAAACTATTTAATTAATACCTGTCAGAAATAATAATAGGGTATTATTAGGGAAAGACAATGGATTGTTTACATCACCGTTGAATACATGTACAGTATACCTATAAAAATTGTCTTTAAGTCTTGAAAATACAACAGAAATCTAATCAGAATATCACATTCACTGAAAGCTTCGTCATAAATAGTTGAAAGTCTTGTAGCCACAATTGTCAAAAGTCAATTGAATGTAAAATAAAACAGTTTCCAAATTAATGCACAGCGCATAACAACACTTATTCAGGCTACAAATGATTTAAATGTGCAATTTGCATTTGTCTGTGAGGAAATCTGCTATGGTAATTTATGTATGTGACATACTATAATATTGTACAAAATTTGAAGACACAGAACAGTTGTTGTGTTGACTGGTCTGATTTCATATTGTGTGCACTTATGTTAGAATAGGGGACGTTTCAGGCTGGATTTACTGTATGGTGTAAGAGACACTGGTTCCTTATGTTCTTTTGGTCCATGACTCACCTTAAGCCTTTCAAACCATTAGTTATACTCCGCTCTGTAAACGAGCATCCAAAACAGGCCGTAGTTAAAAACCCCTGTGATATAATGCATTTGTGGGTTTAGCAAATAAAATGTGGATGTGGAAACATTGTGCAGAGGAGGCAACTTAAGAAGCATCTCACTGTTGTTTCAACAGTCAAATTACAAATTTGTACCTATCTATTAGAGCTGGAAATAGTCTGGGGGATTCAAGCACACAATATCATATTCACTCTGAAGTTGTGCATTTTTTGTAGAAGAGCCTGTCAATTTGAGTTTGTTTGGGGCATTTGTGTTATGTAAAATAATGACAAAGCAGCAGAGGCAAGTTTTCAAATATGAACCTCTTTTTCATTTCTTTTAAAAAAAAAATTCTAACATGTGCATATTCCTGCCATATTTGTGTGTATTCATGTGATTCGTAGATGTTGATGTGGTCTAAAGTACACTATTTGTAGCCAGGGCCCTACGTAGGTTTGTATGGCCCAACTAAGGGAAAGGGATGTCATTCTACCAACACAGCGATTATTGCACTGCATGGCCACCCAAACCAGCAGATCAATGCAAACTGCTCCATATGTCCAAAGTGCCAAATCATGAATGGCGCATTTTGTTTTGTGTTTGTGTGTGTGTATGTGTGTACGTGTGTGTGTGTGTGCGTGGGTGTGAGTACGCATGTGTCCATGTATGCGTGCGTGTGCCTGTGTAACATAACGGTTATTTTTGTGTCAGAAGGAAATTTATGGAAAGATTTGTATAACATTACATTTGAAAAAAAAAAGAATCTGATTTATGTGGTAAAATAAAGAGAAATTATTTTTAAACACTAATACAGACATTTGAAAACAGATCTGTCTCTCTTCTTTTTTGTACATTGAGAATGGGAAATTGGGATTGAATATTGGCAAAAACAAAAAAAGAGTAAAGAATGAGTTGGCATATGACCCTTTCCTGTGGGATCAAGAAACATGCAGCCAGGAGAACATGATACTCTCCCAGCTCTCAAATAAGGATCACCACCAATACAGTACGCCCTGATATAACACACATTTACATTAATTACATTTGAAAAGCTTGAAACTTAGCAGGTCATGGTGTATTCATCCATCATGTTGCAAATTAATGAATTCATTAACTGTCTAGAATGAATGGAGAAATAACCTAATAATTTCCGATCGGTCTATGTAAGGCACTTTGAGTAATGAAATTTACGTTGGCTAGCCACCAGCTGACCCCAAAGTATAATATAATACAGCCATGGCTACAACCAGTCAATTCAGACATGCGCAGTTCCACACTTCAGACAAAGATGTAGACGCTTGCCAGTTCTGGTTTCAGTCATACAAGAAATAAACATATTAAAAATGTATTGGGGTATTCATAATTTTACAAAATCCAAAGCAAACTACTCAGTGGAATTATTATGTTAAATAGTCTGTAAAAAAGCATTATGTAAAAAATGAAACTCGGACGGATGGGTAAATTTAACGCAAAAAAAATAAATAATGGTGAATGATTAAACACAGATCAAAAATGGTTACTCTAAAAGTAGGCTACTACATGTGAGGGGAAAAGGGACATTTCAGTTGGTGTCTATCATGACCATCATCATCAGCAAAAATGTTTACTGAAATGTGAATGTAACACAAACACTCTAAATACTGTACATAAAGCTTTCTTGACAAAAACAATGGCAGTACATCTACCAGGCAGACCTACAGCCGTTACCAAAGGGGGTCATTTGGGGGTGTTCAGTGTCCCCAGAAATACACGAGAAAGAGACTGTAATTTCTCTCACTAGAAGTTAGCACAGAGTGAAAGTGTGTAAGGGCGGCTGTTTTGATCATATGTTTGACTCCCCTTTTCCCACCTACAGTAGGCTATGGACAGTTATACAGTTCTGTACTAAATCATAACTACCAACAAACTCCTCCGGACAAAATATGATCAAATTGGGGGTGCTTGACACTTGGGAGCCCCTGCCCTAATGTAACAGGGCTGGGAGGCGGAGCTACACACTTTACTGTAGCAGCTAGTGGGGAGGGAGCAGGTTACTTAGTAAACACTGAAGCAACAGTATGACTTGAAAACTCACTCAGTATTGTAACAATATTTTCCGCACTGGAATTACAATACAGACGATTACAAAGCAACACAACTTTTGGTAAGAAGACTTCAGTTTGCGCTCTGTACTTTATGCTGTGCAAAGGTAGGGGAAGTGAGTAATAAAAGAACCTGTTGGATAGCTAGACGGTTTGAGCTAACGGTTAGCATGTTAGCTGTTGGGAGTTACTACATAGCTAGCTAGTGATAAGCTGTTGCTTCCTGGTGGCGGTTGAGGGAAAGTCCGAGAAGACCGCTTGTTATGACCCGTGTATCAGAGACAGTTGAGTAGAGGAAATAAAAAATATAAGTATATAAGTATATTTTTCTTTGTTTAGTCTTACTTGAGGCCATGTGGTGTCTGTGTATGTGTGTGTGTGTCTGATCCAGATGTTTACTTTTCTCTGATAAACTGATGACTCACAGAGTGGCTGATCAGTGCCGTACACATTGCCACATACATTTACAGTTGCTGATGTGTGAGGAAACGGGCATATGTTTGCCATCATTTTGTTGACACTCTGACCTGGCTGGTTGTAGCACACTCAGCCTCTTCTCCAGCAACTGAGATCCTGTGACATGTGACTGTAACATGTCCCGGGGAACTGAATCCTCAGCAGTTTCATACCCACATGACAAGCCATAAAGAGAGCTGACTGGTTAAATTTAGAGATCATATCCAGTGTTACCTCCTAAATTCACACAACCAGCATTTGCTTGGGTGCAGATAAGAGCACAACTGACTAGGGGTCGATTTGAATTTCATTGATGGTATCTACTTGTGTGACTTTTCAGAGATACTGGGCCATATCTGCCCCGAAAGGTTAAACAATTTAATTTGGCCAAGGTTATTTTTTTTTTTACAATAGTCTAGGCTATTTGAATAAAACTACATTACACCAGGATTGGTTTAACATTTTGGCTGTGACTGATGGGCAAATGAGTCATTTAAACACTGAAGAGTTGCTAGAGCGCAGTACCAACAGTGTCAAAATATGTCCCTCGTAATCTGCTAATGATAGGCTACCAAACATATCAAATATATGTTACTTTATTACATTGCTCATAGAATTAAATCACTTCAATTAGGCCAACATCTGAATCTTCTCTTCCTTTTGAGCTCTATCCATTGGTGCCCAGCCAGTGCATGTAACGAATGGTAATCTAGTCGTGTGTCTATTGTGTTGGAAAGAGATGGGCGTAGGCCAGCCCCCTCATCTAATATTCAGCCTTTAGTCAGGGGGGATGCTGAGCCTGAGCCCAGCAGTGCTTGTTGATACTCGAGTGAGCAAGGGATAAAGAGTGGTTTGCCATCCAGTGTTGAATAGTCAAATATCATTTTCAGCCTACACCAAGGTAAGAGCTTCTCCTTTTAACCTTCTTTTGCTTTTTTTGTGGTCATCATGGTCATCACTCTTTTACTGGATTTGCTCTTTTTATTGGTGTTTTGTCTTTGTTGGTTTTTAGTAGGTGTGTGTTTTGTAAAAAGGATGTGTGTGAGCTCCCATCTGATCATTGCTCAACAGAGAAAAAGCTGAAGGTTTACTGATTGGTTCTTGTATGATGTCATTGTCCACCCATTGTGCTGAGAGTGGTTGCATTGAGATAGGGAGCTGAGGAGGGTGTGTCAACAGGCTCCTGCTGCCTCCACTGTAAACAAAGGATTTTTTCACCTATGCATGACAGTCTGATATTGGACTTTAGTAGGCAGTTGATCCTTGCTGAAGACAACTAATCAGACTGAAAGAATATATTGGCATGCGTTGATAGGCCACTTTGAATTTGACTGAATTGACAGTTGGGCCTTTCTACTGACAGCCTAGCAGCCCAATGACATTTACACCTTTATTGACTGGAGCTGGTTGCTTGTGTCACAGACCACGCTGAAATATTGAGCAGAATATTGGGTAGTTTTCGTATGAAACCCATTGCCAAGGTAACTTGCCAATAGTGAATGCCGCTCATTAATTCTGTGTTACCATGGCAGGAAATGAGTCTAACATGATGGAAGAGCCTAACTTGATGAATCATTAATGAGTTTTTTATTGATCGGCTAAATCCTTAGCTACAGCAGAAGCAAACATGTTTAATGGGTTTTCTTTTGTCAGGTGGAATAATTCATGTAATGTTGGGGAAGTTAGGTCAGGTGATGTTATTTTTCTGAGGAGATCTTGTCTAAATATTGGAGGCAGTAACAGCCTAATAGTTATGGAAGTGACATTGTGACTGGACTGCAGCTCCAGACCGGCTGGGAAAATCTGGGCGGGTAGAAGTGAACGAGATGTAAATCTTCCCTCCTTTAAAAAAAACTACTTTGATAATCCCCCCCAAAGTTGTCTGTTTGCATTGATTTGTCAGATGGAGACAATCCCATAACTCTGTCTCCCCGCTATTTGCCCATCAATGCAAAGCTATTCCAGTAAAGTAGCCTACAACTGTGCACCTACTGTGCACCAATGCACTCAGCAACAAAAAGTCTAGACTCTGCTCTTGTCTCATCTAACAGTGTATACAAGTTCAACCAAGTCCAATTTAAGGCAAAGGAGATTGGTCGAAACCAGACTGTCTTGATATAATTGGAGCACACACAGTTGAGTGCACCAATTATCTAACTCATCACTGCCTCAAAGGATGGAAGTTTGAGGCCTTTTGTTTGTCTTCAGTGGTATTTGATGACTTTGTGCAGTTTCTTTAAGCTGAATGTTGTGATTGCTCCGGCTTCATTATAGTGAGCGGAGAAATTTCAGTTCATGTTTTCAGCATGAGCAGGCAGAGACTGGACGGATGATATAGGTTAGGCCTCAGTTAGACTCTTTGTAATGAGCACGCTCGGTGCCTTGTCCCGTTGTAACAATGCTATTATTTATAGTTGAAGAAAGAGAAATGTCTCCCTGAAACACACATACACGGGCAAAACACATGTATGACAACTTATTTGATAACAATCACAAGTCTTAATTTATACAGCACAATTTCTGTGTCATCGTTTTTTTCTACTGTTTAGACTTGCTATGTTTTCAAAAAATAGTCTCTATTATTTCCTCTTTTTCTGATTATGCATCGTAATCTTTATAGCTGGGCTATCTATTTTAACCACTGATATAATTAAGAAATAGATGCAGTCTCTGTTGTTTGTTCGTGTAACACAGCACAACATAAGACAATTTATTTCAGTACTTCCATGCTCTTGTAGCCATTCTACCAGGGCCTGTTTCTTCCACATTGGCAACATTTTGGGTATGCAAGTCATGAGCCTGTACTCAGCTCATAAGTAATGTAACACTAACATCAAGGCTGTAGTCAGCTCTGCTAATCAAAATTAATGTACTAACACAAGAGTCAATCCTAGCTCAGCTGACTTGGTCCAAGATAATGGTGTGGCAGTGAATTATGGGCCACTGCCCAATTTCAACCCATTAAATTAATTAATTGAAACAGTGAAATGCAAAACCCCAAATAAGATCAAAGCTAAAAGCCATTTTTTAAATTACAGCCAAGGTGATTAACTCACTAATTTGTGCTTTTACCAGCACCAGATGTACGCTCGCTCGTGTGAGTGGGGTCTGAACACTACTACCATATTCCCCCGCTTTGTCAAAACATGGCTTCGAAGACACACCACACCCTCTTCCGGCCCCTCTGTTTCTAATTTCTCTCCTTGGCCAGTAGTGGTGTGTTGGAGAGTCTAATTAGCTGTGCAGGCCAGCTACCTACCATTGGCCATTTATCATTGGCCTCCTGAGAATACTAATCTGTTCTGCTCTCCCCCCATAGTGGTGTACAGGTGGTTAGCGGTCAGCCATGGACACCACCACCTCCCTGAAGATGACCACTCTGGCCATCCAGAGTCTGTTCAGCTACGTGGAGGAGGAGAACCTGGCTGCCATCAAGGCCCATTTGGACAAGTTCAGAGAGGTGGACAGCAGGAGCGATGTAAGTCAACCTCATCCATCCATCCATACATCCAGATTTGGCTCAGGTGGTTAATTTGCTGATGCATTTTTTTGTGGGGATGACAGGAATTAAAGACTCTAAGATCATGTAATAACTGTTTTGTGGGGAAAAAGGATATTGGAATCCTTAAGGTGTGATTTAAACTGATTCAGAAACCATATGCAAAGAGAAGATCATCTTGGGATTAATATTTTCCTTTAATAGGTGAAAAATCACTTAGATGGGCCAAATTAGAGTTCAATATTCATGGCAAACTTGCTGTAATGTAGCCCAAAAGAAACAAAGTTTAAAGTAGGGATGGCTAAGGTGGTACGGGAATACCCGTACTTTGCTCTAATCTAGCTGCTGTCATAGTAATGTTAAGCCTATGGTGTACATACACTATACATATTAGGTTATTGTCTCAC